>NW_028181422.1:420000-568101 GCF_964211825.1 Aythya ferina
TGCGAACCCCCAGCCCAGCAGACCTTGCTCCTGGCATTGTGGAGCAGCCATTTCACGGCAGCCTTTTCTCCTGGCAGTCAGCTTAGCGCCGAAAGCTCTGTCACCGGGACACCCGAGAGCCGTGGCAGCTCAGCAGAGAGTCACTGTCAGCCTTGGAGCTCACAAAGGTGGGTGGCCACAAGTGCCCTGAGCGTCCAGCTCGCAATGAGGACTGGTGCTGGCACTCGAGGCGTGGAGGTCGGTATGGTGCAATGGGAGACGCCACTGTCCTGCTGGTGGGACAAGAGACACTGATGTGCTGCTGCTGCAGGAGGAGACTTGAAGGTGCTGCTGCTTAGAGGTGCTGAGGAGCGGGCAGCCTCCTTCGTGGTGGCTGAGCTGAGCATGCTCCTGTTCATTAGTACTCTCCCCTTCCTATGTTTTTCCTAAGGTGGAGAGAGAGAAACGCACAGATCTCTTTCTTTCCCGGTAAGAAATGGAAGAGCCTCGTATCTACATATTTGCCAGATTCATCCTAGCACCCTTGGGACTGGGGATCTGTGTTGATCTGTAATAAAGAGCAATCATCAGCACAGCAAATCCCCGTGACCTTGTGTCTATCAGCATCGTCCAAATCCCTCTCTAGAGCTGTGGGCTGGCCAAGCTGTGTGTTGGATGGTGAAGCTGGGAAATGCTTGGGATGGGGAAGGCTGAGTGGGCCGAGAAATCCTTGCTGGGATGGGAAGGTTTCCTTGGCGTGGAAAGGCATTGGGCTAGGAAATGAGAGAGGTGGGAAATGTTCCCGGGCTTTGAAAGCACTGGGAAGCAAAAGCATTGGGATGAGCAATCGCTCCTGGGATGGGAAAACATTGGGATGGGAAGTCTTGAAAGGGGTGGGTAACATTCGCTGAGGAAGGAAATACTTGGAAAAGTCATCCAAGAGAGGGAAATTCTTTGGGACGAGATCTCTTTGGATGAAGAAACGCTT
This sequence comes from Aythya ferina, assembly GCF_964211825.1. Taxonomy (NCBI): domain Eukaryota; kingdom Metazoa; phylum Chordata; class Aves; order Anseriformes; family Anatidae; genus Aythya; species Aythya ferina. The sequence continues at coordinate 420,968 of NW_028181422.1, forward strand.
CGTGTTGATGGGAAATCTTTTCTCTGGGAATCTGTTCTCATGTGAACTTGTCAGGATGGGAAATGACCATGAGGATGAAAGCTGGTCCTGGCATGGGAAATGCTCAGGACGGGAAAGAGGCGGTGTGGAAGCGTGGTGGGCATGGCAAGTGCTGCGTGGGAGGGCAAGCCTGCTGGGGATGGCCAAGTCTTGCGCTGGGCAGCCTGCTTGGGTCCAAAGCCTGCAGTCCTCCCCAAGATGTCGGCGAGGGGCTGGTGAGCCGTTGGGACGGAACCGCCGTTGCCCGGGTTCCCCAAGCAACCGCCCCACTCTCCAGCCACCATGGCAGGTCCAGCAGCCGGCTCCCGCTCCTCCCGGGGCTGCGGCCCTGCTGGCGAGCCCAGCGCCCCAGAGCTCAGCCCAGCGCCCTTTTTCCCACAGAGGGTTTCCCCAGACGGCTTCCGCGGCTTGCGCAGACGCAAAACTCCCCCTTCGTCGTCCCAGCCGTGCCGCCAACGGTGGCTGCCTGGCTGCTGCCCTCCCTCCCCGGAGCGACGGCGCTGCCCTTGCAGCCCCCGCAGGTACCCACCCTCCCCTCCGCGCTGCCCCAGGCCACCGTCTGGCACGTGGTGCCGGGGGTCCAGGGGCAGGTGCTGCAGCTCCCCGCCGGGGTGCAGCTGCCACCTGGGGGGCACCTCCCAGCCCAGGGGCACCACCTGCAGCTTGGGCAGCTCCCCGCCGGGGGGCAGCTCCCTGCTGTGGGGCAGCTCCCCCACACCGCTCCTCCCTGTGCCCCCAGTGTCTCCCAGTGGGGACAGCCCCTGCTGACGGAGACGCTGGTGCCCCAGGATCCCCTCTGCTTGGGGCCCAGGGCCGTGCTCCAAGGGGAGCTCCTGCACCCCGCAGGCACCTGCCTGCTGCAGGCTCCTGCCCACCCCGGCCCCCCCCCACTCCTCGTGCCGGGGCCTCCGCTGCGGGCGCAGGCGCTCCCCGCGCCCCGCACCCTGAGCAGCAGCTGGGGGCAGCTGCCAGAGCCCTGCTTGCACGCCGTGGGGCTCAGCGAGGATCAGGGGCCCCCGCTGCTTGGCCCCACTGCCCCCGAGCCTGCCCAGGCTCCAAGGACCGCCAGCACCCAGACGGCGACGCCCGACGGTGAGTTTGGGGCTGGCACAGCCGGCCGCTGGGCGCCCCACACCCAGGAGCCATGGGAAAGCTGGCATCGGGGGATGCCTGGGGGATTGCATTGGCTTGCTTTTTCCTCAGCGGCGACACTTGCAGAGGTGCCTGAGGAGCCCCTGGAGCTGCTGGAGCTGGGCACCGATGCCTTCACTGAGGCCTTTCCCCAGCTGGCAGGGGACAGCCAGCAGCTGCAGCACGTGCAGGACCAGCTCCCGGCCGACCTGGACAGCTCCGGCTTGGAGGCGCAGCTCAGCTGCCTGGATGCCGTGGAGCCCCAGGACGCCTTCCCCGATTTGCCCAGCAGTCCTGCCCTCAGCCGCTTCCTCTCGCAGCTGCCCGACCTCTGCGAGGACATCGAGGAGCCGAGCACGCAGGGACTGGAAGCCACAGGAGCCCTCGGTGAGGTCCCCTCAACCCCTGGGCTGCACCCCGACAAGGTGCAGGCTGGGCGGGCGCTGCAGCCCCCTGCAGCTGCTGTGCCGCCACTCAGCTCCCCCCTCAAGCCTGCAGCCCGGCCCCAGCTCAGGAGAGCCCTGCCCAAAAGGCCCCCCCAGCAGGAATTCATCCCTGCCCGCAGGAGAAGCCTGCCCCAGCCTCCCTCGGCTCCCGTCCAGAGCCCCCCCGACCCTGACTTCCTCACTGCCCTCAGGAGAGCCCTGCCCAAGCCTCACCTGAGTCCCCTCCAGAGCCCCCCCGACCCTGCCCGCAGGAGACCCCTGCCCAAGCCTCTCCCCAAAAGGCCCCCCCAGCAGGAATTCATCCCTGCCCGCAAGAGAACCCTGCCCCAGCCTCCCTTGGCTCCCCTCAAGAGGTCTCAACTTCTCCCAGCCCTGAGGAGAGCCCTGCCCAGTCCCCCTCACAGTCCCCTCCAGAGCCCCCCGCCTGCCCCTGCACCCACCGGCACCAAGTGGGGGGCCAAGCGCCCCGCGCCCACCAGCACCCCCAGCACAGCGCAGAGCTCCCAGCACAGGAGGCCCACGACGGACAAGACCCCCGGCAAGGAGAAGACGCTGCTGCTGGGCCAGGCTGGCCAAGGCCCCAGGACGCTGCGCCAGGGCAAGACGGCTGGCCACAGCGCGCTGCCTGGCAGCAGCAGCCAAGCGGGCAGCGGCAGGCAGCAGCCAGCGAGCGACAGCACCAGGGCACCCAGCAAGAGAGCGCGAAGCCCGGGGGCTGCTGGGGGGCAAGGAGCAGCGGCGCCGCCTCTCTGCAGAGCGCGGCTGCTGCTGGAGCCCCTCCCCATGAAGCCCCGTGCCCGTGCCCGTGCCCGTGCCGTGCGGCCCCAGGACAGGCTCCGGCCCCAAGCCAGCGGGGCCAAGATGCTGCAGCGCCAGCAGCCGGGGACAAAGACCCCCAGCGAGACTTTGCAGCCGCTGGGGGCCAGGGCCAAGGCGCTGGGGCCAGTGCGCCAGCCGCCCTGTGTGCAGCCGCAGCCCACCTCCAGCGGCATGCCCAGGGCCCGGCCGACGCTGCCAGGCTCCAGCGCTGTGCCCGCTGCCCCCCGGCCCCCAGCTGGCCACAAGGCCCAGGCGCTGCCGGCACCACCAGGCAGCACAGGAGCACAGAGAGCTCCCCCAGAGCAGGCGCCCAGAGTGTGGGGCCTGCCAGCCGCAGGGGGCAAAGCGCAGCGTCCGGCTCTGCCCACGCAGCCGCGCACGCTGCAGAATCCGGCGCAGCCCCGCGTGGACTACGTGCCCTGCGTGGGGCCCTGGGCAGGCCGCGACGCAGCGCCCACGCCGCTGGAGGAGCAGGAGGAGTCGGTGCCCATCACGCCGCAGCAGCGTCCCAAGCGGGAGCGCCTGAAGAAGCTGGCCCAGGAGGAGCGGCAGCGGGCGGCCCACCAGACCAAGATCGGCCCCGTGCAATTCTTCGTGCAGCGGCAGAAGGACCACGCCATAGCCTACTATTACGGCTACCCGTGACCGACCTCGGGCTTCTCCTCGACGGCCCCCGCAGCACCCAGGCAGGCACAGAGACCTCTGCAGGCACCTGCTCCAGCTTCAGCCACGCTCCTCAGCCCTTGCCCCTCTCGCTTGCCCTCTCCCCTCTCTCGTGCTGGACCTACGCACTGCTTGCCACTCTCAGGGATGGGCAACAGCGCCAATGGCAAATGCGTGCGCGCCTCACCCAGGAAGGTGGCAATGGCAAGCTGGGGAGATGCTGGCAGCAGCTGGGCTGGGAAAGCTTGGCCATGGCAACTGCTGCTTGGGACACCAAAGGGCTGAGAGACAAGACTTGCTTCTTCTTTCGGGGCATTGCTCTTCTTTCCTGCCTTCTGGATTAAATTCCTCTCCTTAGGTGGTCACTCAGCAAGGCCTCTGCCTGCAGAGCACTTCTTCTTGCACTGGCATGCCGAGGGGATAAGAACTGGGAGGTCTTTGGGATAGCAAATGATCAGTGGGATGGGAAGTGATGATGGGGATAGCAATTCATTGGAATGGGAAAAATGGGTTTTATTTGTATTAAATTTAAATTTTTAAATTTTCATTTAATTTATTGGTTTTCTTATTTATTTAATTAAATCCACTTTATTGACTGTGTTGTACAGTATGGCATTGTTTTATTATTATAAAATTATAAGTATTTAATAGCATTAAATATTTTTATATATTAATATAAATTATAAATATCTTTATTTATTATTTTGTTGGTTTTTATTCCTTTTCTACCCTATTAAACTCTCTTTATCACAACGCACTGGTTTGGATTTTATTTTTCCTTCCGAGTCGTTCTGGATTCACTCCGGATGGGGGGACACTAGCGAACGCCTGTGTGCTTCAGATCCAAGGTCACCTTTGCCCTCAACTCAAGATACATATTTGCATCTGTTGTTGTGAAACAAAATTAACAACAGGAACAATAAAGTTACCTACTTGCTAGCAGCAGCTCTACATTTGCTGGGGTCTGCTCTGTGCATTTTGAAGACCATTCCATGCTCTTCAGCCCCTTCAGGAGGAAATGTATGGTTCTAGGAAAATGCGTCTTGACCTGATGCAAAGCTGTGACACAGCCTGCAGCTGCTGCAAGCCCTGGCATTTTACCTTTAGCCCCTCCAACAACTCTGATGTTCCCTGCATCGACTTCAACCACTGCGGCAGGACCTGAGGCCCCTCAAAGCCTTGTCACACACCCTGCGGCCCCTCCAGCCCCTGGCATGTTCCCTGCAGCCCCTCCAGCCCCTGGCATGTTCCCTGCAGCCCCTCCAAGCCTGGCACAGGCCCTACAGCTGGCTCCGGGGACGACCCCGCTGCTGTCTCAGGCACCAATACACACAAGGGGAAGGAATGCATGCAGAAGTCATCTCGTTTCGGAAGGGCAGAAAGTCCTCCCAAGGAGGGGAAGGAGCAAGAGGAAGGCGAGGCAGCCTACCCCAAGGTAGGGCCATCCCAGGGCACAGGAGGCTGTTGGAAAGGAGAGCAGAGAGAAAAGCAGCAGGAAGCAGGTGATCCCCATCCCTGGGTGAGCTGCGAGCCATGGGACAAGATTGCAGCTGTCCTCCAGGCGAGCACATTGTCAGCTGGCTGCTGCGCTGCTGGGATAGCAGCTGCGGGAGCCTGGCAGCAGAGTGCAGGGAAGCCAAGCAGCTGGGATCCTTCTCTGGGGAAGGGGGCACTGAGAAAGCGCTTGAAAACAGGGCACAAGCCCTCAGCCTCTGGAGGCGTGAAGGAAAGGGATCCCTTCTGGGAAGATGCTGTGGGCTTGCTGAGGCTCGAAGAACAGACGGTGCTGGCTGCTACCAGCGTGCTGCAGCAGCGGCAAGACAGAGCCGTGGTGGTTTTCCTCAGCTGGGCAGCTGAGCTCCAGCACAAGCGCTCTCTCCCTGCCCCTCCTCCAACGCCAAGGGGAGAAAAGAGGCTGGCAAGGGCTCAAGGGCTGCCAGAAGGACAGGGAGATCACTCCACAAGGAGCGTCACGGGCAAAGCAGGCTCAGCACAGCCTGTTCCAGTCCAGCCCGGGGCCTGCTCCTGCGGGGGCTCTCCACAGGCCGCGGCCTCCTCCAGGCCACAGCCACCTGCTCCACCGGGGGCTCCTCCAGCCACAGGGGGGCTGCAGCGTGGAGATCTGCTCCACGGGGGACCCATGGGCTGCAGGGGGACAGCCTGCTCCACCAGGGGCCTCTCCCTGCACAGGCCGCAGGGGAACTGCTGCTGGGAGCCTGGAGCACCTCCTGCCTCCTGCTGCACGGACCTTGGGGGCTGCACAGAGCTTTCTCACTCCTCCCTGAGCCAGACGCTGCTGGGCAGCAGCTTTTGTTCCCTTTCTTAGATGGGCTCTCCCCCAGGCGAAAACATCATCCTTTTGCTCTGCGTTCTGGGCAGCAGCGGGTGGGTCCCTCCTGGAAGGAGCCTCCTGGAAGCGGCCCTGAGCTCCCATGGGGCAGCTGCTGCATTCTCCTCAAAGAGGACACCCCTGCAGCCCCCCGCTCCCACAGCCTGGCCACGCAAACCCAAGCCAAGACACCGAGCGAGCCTCCCTGATTGCCAGCCAGCAGCTGGCTCAGCCTGGGACCCCAGGCCAGTGCCCACAAGACTCTCCTGGGCCTTGAAAAGCAAGCCTTGTGGGGACGGAGCACCCACAAAGAACGGACTCACACAACAGGACTCCTTGCCAACACTGCCTCACAGACACCTGGGCCTTGAGCGGGTAGCTCACCTTGAGCGAGCTCATTTCCTTCCCAGTAGCTGAAATGTGCCCTTTCGGGGGCATTTGGGGGCTACAGCGTGCTGCTGAGAGGGATGTTGGAGCTCCTGCAGGGCAGTGCTTCCACTAAGGCAAGGCCTTTTCTGCATCTTCTACTGCCCTGCAAGCGAGGATGCTTGGGGCACACAAGAAGCTGGCAGGGGACACAGCTGCAGGGATTGCAGGGATTCCTAAAGTCATAGCCAAATACAAGAAAGACAGGAGGACGTGATGCTTCCGAGAGAAAGGAGCTCGCTTTGAGGTCAAAATGCATCCCTTTTTCAGGAAAGCAAGAGATTCTGTGCATTTCTCTCATCCCCCTGAGACAGCCACTGGGTGACGATGGTGCCAAGTGTCTGGAAAGAGACCTTGCTTTCTCAGGCCCAGGTGTCCAGCTGCACACCAAGGCCATCCCTGGCTTCCAGGCGCAGTTGCCAGGCCCAAGGCCAAGCTCCCCTGCGAACCCCCAGCCCAGCAGACCTTGCTCCTGGCATTGTGGAGCAGCCATTTCACGGCAGCCTTTTCTCCTGGCAGTCAGCTTAGCGCCGAAAGCTCTGTCACCGGGACACCCGAGAGCCGTGGCAGCTCAGCAGAGAGTCACTGTCAGCCTTGGAGCTCACAAAGGTGGGTGGCCGCAAGTGCCCTGAGCGTCCAGCTCGCAATGAGGACTGCTGTGGCACTCAAATTGTCACCTGTTTGCTGCGATGCTGGGATACCTGCTCTGGTAGCCTGGCATCAGAGGCCAGGGAAGCCAAGCAGCTGGGATCCTTCTCTGAGGCAGGGGACACTGAGAGTGGAAATGGAAATGGGGCACAAGCCCTCCGCCTCTCAAAGGAACCCCTCAGATGTTTAGGTATAGTAAACTTATGTATATCTGTGTGACTCTAGACCACAACATGTTAGTGTTCTGGTTTGTCCACTGCTTTGTTGTGGGGGCTTTGAGTTGGCCTCTACTCTTTAGGTGAATGCTGACTTCATATCTATGGTGCACTTTATTCTTAAAATGGGAAGTTTCTACCAATTTCCTGTCCAAAGTTCCTCATAAGCCAACTGCAATCATCATTTCAGATGTATCTCCCAACTTACACATTTCCTAATTCTCCTTGATATTTACTCAAGAAATGCATTTTCACAGAGACATCATATTTTTCTCTCAACTGGCATCTGGCTGAGCAGAATGATGTCCTTTAATTCCCTTCCACACAATAGGCAACTTGTTCCTTCTGTCTTCTGAACACTTCCTCCTAAGTTCAATGTGAATACAAGTGGCAGAATTTTGCCTCATGTCTTAAATGTGTGGCAGGGCTGCCCTGTCAGGTGTATTTATACTGGAGAAAAAAAAAAAAAAAAAAAAAGAATAGCCATACACACCATATAACCACTTAACTTTTTCAGTTCTTCTGTTAACAGTGCATGAACATGGGGTTTTGTTGTTTTATTGTTTGTTTTAAACTCCTTACTGCCATATAGCAAACATGACAAAAAAAAAAAAAAAAGAAAAACAAAAAAAAACCACCCTTGGTTGAGAATCTCTAAGCATGGCTCTGCTTTGTATTATCAAATGTCACTTCACCTGAACCATTTCAATCACAAGGGATATCCTTCTGTCAGGCTCGGTAGTACTTCCCAACTTTATGTCACCTGGAAATCTCAAAGCTCATATGTAATTTTTAGTCTTCGGCCACCACGTCCATACTGAACATACCTAAATTTGAAGTCATCTCTGCTCTGAATAGGAGGTTGGGTGTTCAGAGCTCCCTTCCAGCCTACATTTCTCCATGAGTCTTTGCCTCCTTAGCAGCTGCAGTTTCAGAACTGTCTCTGAGAATCACTACAGGGAACCTCTCCTTTGCCGGTAATTCCCTCTTCGAACAGTGTGAACAATTGCAAACTCCCTTGATTCACTTGCAGCCCCAAAGCCCAAATCCATAGATAAGGTATCAGAAGCTCACAGAAAGTGAAATAGATGTAGTTCATCCCCTGTGTAGGGGAGCACTGGTCCTACAAAGGCAAGCTACTAAATTCTCTGGAAACAAATTAGCTTTAATAAATTATCTTGTAAATTCCACATTACCCGCTACTTCCCTAGTCTTATCTCTTCTTGCCACAAAACTTTGCCCAGCGTTGATGTCAAACTAACAGGCCTGCACTTGTCTGGATCACTCTTTACATTCTCCTGGACAGAAGTATATTTGTTACTCTCCCATTCTGGTGACTATCCCTGATTTGCACAGTTGTGATGTATTTTTCCTACTTGACTTGTTGTTCTGTGTGCCAATGCTGTTAATAGGCTAGGTAGATATCAGCTTGTCATTTTTCACTTGAATCACTGTAGATTTTTATTTCACCTCAGATGATGTTGTGCCTAGTGCCCTACCCTCATTTGCAATGGGAATCCTGCCACTGCCCTTAATATCACATTGTTGTTGCTGTTAGATGCAGGAAATAAGATTTGCAGCATTTGAGACATCATTAACTTTTGATCTATTTTTGCCTCGAGTATGCAACTGTCCTAATTTGTTCTCTTTGTTCCCCCTGGTTTCTGTGGCTTAAGTATCATTTACTATTATTGTTTAATTTCCTACGTGAAGGAGGTTTTGGGTCATTCGTACTTTATTTTTGCAGTTTTTAACCTCTGAAATGTACCTTTTCTCATTGCTTTTTTCCCATCTGAATTTTGAATTTTAACTCTGCCTTCTCTGCACTCCAGTCCCAGAGATGCTTAGTCAGACTCAATGATTCATTTCCTTAGATTTCAAAGTTTGCATTTCTAAGCCTCAAAACCTTCGTTCTAAGCCTGGTGTTGTCTGTCTTGAAATGTAAAATGAGAAAAGTCAGCTCATGATCAGACTTTATTCAAATCTTACTACATTTAAACCCGTACAGGAGCCAAGTCTAAAATGGTCTTATATTTTTTCACTTTTGTGAAGAAATCCATCACATAGTATATCTGTATGAGAATAAGTGGTAATCATCTTTCAGTCTTTTGCTGGGAAGTTGAAGTCTCCCGTAATTCCCATTATTGTTTATGTGTCTGATAACTGTAGACTGGAGCTAAGAGCAAAGAGCAGGCTAGCAAGGCTGTCTTTCTTTAGCAGCGATTTGCACAAAACCACTCTATTGCTGACCCATAACATTTCCCTAACCTCTGCTTCTTGCTAACACAAAGCACCATCTTATTCCATCCATTTGCCCTGGTTTCCAGACTTCCTGAGATTTATCAGTACTTGTATGGCATTCATGCCTTTATTTCACCCTTCCTGTGTTGACACTTGTCTTAAGAGTTTTAGATCCTGAACATGATCATCTCAAAGTTTGCCTGACAGTTTGGTCTTCCTCACGTTGTCGTAGAGTATCAGGTCTCTACCACTTGAAATAGATTGTATTGGATTAGATTATTGGCACTGTCTCTTGTGCTGCTAGTCCATTATCTTCGCGGTCCATACAACTGGCCATCAGCGGACATGAAGTGGCCTTATCCTGCCCATTTACCTGTCTGGAAATCAGCCACTCTCTCTGCCTAGAACAGGGAATGGATTTTCCTCAGCTTTCTTCAAAAGCTCTGAAGTTTTCTGTGACCTTTCCACTTTTATGGTATGATAAGCTTTTGCTTCCACTGAAGGGTAGAAGTCATTATGAATAGTGCCAACAAAACAGAAACATAACAATGAAAATGATATTTGAATTCAGAATAGGTATTTAAAAAGTTCACCTTCTCCAGCACAAATGGGGAAAAGAAAAAATAAAATATATAAATAAATAAATAAAGCAGTCCTAAATCATCAAAACTGGCCAAAGAATTAGAAGAAGCACTATTTTTCCAAAGCTGCAATGTTTTCCATTCATCTCACTGGGCCAGCAGAGCACTAGAGAGCTGGATGCACTGAAGTCCTGGCTCATACCCTAAATGACCTGCAGGAAGATCTTCTTATCTCTGTCCCCCCGTTTCTCCTTTCAATCTCTGTTTTGTCTGTTTGTATCACTAGCTATCAAAGCGCTACTGAGATATGCACGTGCAGCACCCAGCACAACCTTGTTTCAGGCTCCAGTGGGACCTTTAGGCATTACCATCCTATAAACAAGTAACAGTGATAGTGAGTGTAATTACAGTCGTCAAACTATTCCAGCTCCACATCATTAGCCATGCCCTGAGCTAAATAACATTTTAATCAGTTTGATATGTCACCTGTGGCTTTCTTCACTGTCACTTGCAATCCAGCAAACTCCTTCCTTCATGTTTCTAGATTAGACAGAGGGTTCTTAACTGCAGACATCCACTTCCCTGTTCAGGAAGCAGTATGACCTTTCATCTTCACCCAGAATTAAGATGATATCCAAGCATCATGAGACACAGCGCGTATGTCTCCTAAGCCCATCCCATAAGAGCAGGACATTTACCTCACATGAGAAGAAGACTTAATGCAGAGGCAAAGCAAGATACTCGGTGTCAAAGCCATGTCTGGATGAGCATTAAAGACAGACCAATATTACCCAGTACAGGAGGAAAATCTATCATTTGAAGAAGATTATTGTCTCTGATTATTAGTTTCAAAATTAGTTTTTTCTTTGGATTTCCTCTGAACATAAACTTAGTTTGGAATGCCTTTGGTTTTGAATAGTTCTGAAATTGTATTACTTCTCCTAAGTAAGTTGATAGTCTGTTCTATTTACGTGAAATTCAAATAATATTGTGAAGGATCTGCCATCACTTTTACTGTGTGCCAGGCTGAGAGCCTTCCTGTACTTAAAGGCAACCTATAGGAAAGCTGGGGAGGGGGTCTTTATCAGGGCCTGGAGTGACAGGACATGGACTAATAGCTTTACACTGAAAAGTTAGATTTCTAATATATTTTAGAAAGAAATTCTTTACTGATAGTACTTCACATCCAGCCCCTCCAGCCCCTGGCATGTTCCCTGCAGCCCCTCCAGCCCCTGGCATGTTCCCTGCAGCCCCTCCAAGCCTGGAACAGGCCCTGAGAGCTGGCTCCGGGGACGACCCCGCTGCTGTCTCAGGCGCCAATACACACAAGGGGAAGGAATGCATGCAGAAGTCATCTCGTTTCGGAAGGGCAGAAAGTCCTCCCAAGAAGGGGAAGGAGCAAGAGGAAGGCGAGGCAGCCTACCCCAAGGTAGGGCCATCCCAGGGCACAGGAAGCTGTTGGAAAGGAGAGCAGAGAGAAAAGCAGCAGGAAGCAGGTGATCCCCATCCCTGGGTGAGCTGCGAGCCATGGGACAAGATTGCAGCTGTCCTCCAGGCGAGCACATTGTCAGCTGGCTGCTGCGCTGCTGGGATAGCAGCTGCGGGAGCCTGGCAGCAGAGGGCAGGGAAGCCAAGCAGCTGGGATCCTTCTCTGGGGAAGGGGGCACTGAGAAAGCGCTTGCAAACGGGGCACAAGCCCTCAGCCTCTGGAGGCGGCGCCTGTCAGGCATGAAGGAAAGGGATCCCTTCTGGGAAGATGCTGTGGGCTTGCTGAGGCTCGAAGAACAGACGGTGCTGGCTGCTACCAGCGTGCTGCAGCAGCGGCAAGACAGAGCCGTGGTGGTTTTCCTCAGCTGGGCAGCTGAGCTCCAGCACAAGCGCTCTCTCCCTGCCCCTCCTCCAACGCCAAGGGGAGAAAAGAGGCTGGCAAGGGCTCAAGGGCTGCCAGAAGGACAGGGAGATCACTCCACAAGGAGCGTCACGGGCAAAGCAGGCTCAGCACAGCCTGTTCCAGTCCAGCCCGGGGCCTGCTCCTGCGGGGGCTCTCCACAGGCCGGGGCCTCCTCCAGGCCACAGCCACCTGCTCCACCTGGGGCTCCTCCACCCGCAGGGGGGCTGCAGCGTGGAGATCTGCTCCACGGGGGACCCATGGGCTGCAGGGGGACAGCCTGCTCCACCAGGGGCACAGCCTGCTCCACCAGGGGCCTCTCCCTGCACAGGCCGCAGGGGAACTGCTGCTGGGAGCCTGGAGCACCTCCTGCCTCCTGCTGCACGGACCTTGGGGGCTGCACAGAGCTTTCTCACTCCTCCCTGAGCCAGACGCTGCTGGGCAGCAGCTTTTGTTCCCTTTCTTAGATGCAAGATCTTCTTAAATTCAGTCCAGCCAAGTAGGAAAAGTAAATGTGGACAGCTGTATCTTGGCAAAGAAGATAGTAGGGAGCAAGGAGGTTCAGCAGTCAAGATGGAAGGTGATGCCATGAGGCTTACAGGCTAGTAATGTTCTAGTGAAACCCAGCCTTCCTAAAGAAACCTGCCTGACTACTTGATGTGAATAACAGACTCTATCCATCTCTTTGCTATCATAGAAATGGTGCTGACTGCTTCTTCAGAGTAACAGAAGTTCGTGATACTACTGAAATAGTTATGGTTCAGATGTAGATCTGATTTCTCCTAAGCACGCTGAATTCGCAGCTATTGATCCTCCAGAGGAGGCTTTGCAATTGAACACCTGGAGAATAGGTAAATTTCCCGCTGTTGTTCTCCTCTCCTCTTGTTTTGTTTTGTTTTGTTTTGTTTTCCTAGCAGCATAGGCTTAAGACTCTGAAGAAACAGGCTGCTTTTTTTCATTTCCAACATTTGCTGTTCCCTGAGCCCTGCCTTCTATTTTTGCAGTCATAGGATATGTGAATGTAAATTGGTGGAGAGAGGTAGAAAACTGTTTCAACTGGTGTTTTTTCGGCTATGTGGGGAGAACAAATAGAGTGGTTTTGAATATTCTGGCTCTTAATCAGAGCGGCATGTGGAGGGAGACAGATGCGTTTGCTTTTTTAGTGCAATGGCTTCAGAAGCAAGAGGGGAAAAAGCACTTTCTCTGGGAGCTGAAGAAGGTGTCCTAATCACAGGAGAGGTTTCTAAATGGCATATCTTTGCGAGGGTTCCTGTAGTCCGGAGGTTTTTGTTTGTTTGTTTGACGTTGGAAGGTTTTAGTCTTAATATTCACGTCCTTCAGCAGAAGTGAGAAACGTGATTTTATTTTGTGCAGTGTCGTGGACCCTCCGAAATCTCCTGGGAACGATGAATACCTCGCATAGTACCAATGTGATGACGGTGGAGACAAGGAGAAAGCAAGAAGATCAAAAGAACGTGACCTCATTTCAAAAGAAAGCGTTTTGTCCGGCAAAGAGTCTTGTGAGCCTGGTGAGAAATTGCGGCATACTTCCTCTCTCGAGTCTGACACTGAATGTAGCTCTAAAAACCTTTCCTCCTCAGCTGTTACAGAGAGATGCCAAGATACAGAGGACAAGACTAAAACCACTGAGAAAGAGCATTACCAAAGCAAGAGGGAGCATGCTCCTAGTGAAGAGAAGGAGACTCAAAAAGCAGGTCCTTCCAGCAAGAGAAGGATAAAGTGGAATACAAAGAATACAAACTTGAGCTCCTGATTGGCTTCATGCTGAACTCTGTGCTGTTCTTGTCCTAATCTTGGTCTCTCCATAGATAATATGGTTTAAATCCAAATAGAATCGTGCGATGAGGAAGATCTCACTGCAACAAATTCAACATCTAAAATCAAAGTTGACATTTTCCGTGATTATCTTCCTGAGCAGAAGTGTGCGGTACTCCTTTTATATTAACGTAGAGATTATTTCAAACAGTCTTGAAGTGCTTGATGACTTAACAGTCTGCAGATTTATTATCAAATCAAAAAAAAACCGACTTGGTAGACTATTTTTTTCCCAGTTTTGAATGACCACTAGGAAGAAGGTTATTCCGGCATCAAGAAAGTCATGTGGAATGTAACAAAATGTACTGAACCAGTAAGTAAAACTTATATTTTTCTATTATTTCCATTGTTTCAACTCTTCAGATGCTTATGGATGGCATAGATAACAGAGGGGAGATCGTGGTAATCGGAGCTACCAACAGACTGGATTCTGTAGATCCTGCTTTACAAAGACCAGGACGCTTTGGCAGAGAGTTCTTCTTCAACTTGCCAAATAAAGAGGTGAGAACTTAAATTCAACGTTAGTGCTACCATGGCAAAGTCCAACTTTATAGGAAAAAAATAATTGACAACTTGAACAAACGAGTGATATGTGGAGACACTGCATTGTTCCATGGAGGGCAAATCTGGTACTGGATATATATGGTCAGGATGATACCACCAAGTAGTTAGTTCTATAATCAAACCTTTCATTCCCCAAGTTGTACCTGTTTGCTTAATTATTTAGTCCACTTGGGTGTTTTCATCATGAAGTTGTGTTTTTGGTCTCAATCCTTCGCTTATGAATGAATAGGGGATGTGTTTGCATTTGATTGTGCCCCGGATCAGTGGTAGTAGTTTGAGTCATAATTCTTTTCTTCTTTATAGTAATTGTAGCAATTGGAAGCATTGTGCCAGAAGTGCTTTCTGTGAATTTACTGACTGAAAATCAAATGTGATGAAGTAATGAGACTGTCCCAATGAAAGCTTGCTAAGTTTTAGAGAAGTTTTTTGGACAGCAAAGAAATGTTTCTGGATAAATTTTTCATTACAGTATTTTCCTCTGGGTCCTTAGGTCTCGTAGTTTGGAAACTTGTTATTGAAGCTATAAATGCCTTTTCTTTCACTGTAGGTTCCTAGAAAAAGTTCAGTATAACAAATAAGAACTATTCAATTTCCTGGTTGACAATGCAGAGTGTATATTAAATAACTGTAAAATACTTGAAAGTTGAGCAAGTAAGAAAAGCGTATTAATAGATGAGGGGTTTTGAGGGAGGACTGTTTTGTTTTTTGTTTACTTGTTTGCCTTTTGGTTTGTTTGTTTCTTGTTGGTATTTTTAAGGAAAACTTGGGACAAGCTAAAATGCAATGATTTTGCTTCCAGGCTAGAAAAGAAATTGTCAAGATTCATACTCGTGACTGGACCCCTCAGCCACCGGACATGTTGCTTGATGAACTAGCTGAGAAATGCATTGGTAAGACTGAAACAGAAACGGATTCTTGCTTGTGACCAAGTTGTAAAGAACCTTAGCTTGTACCAGGCAGTACCCATGCTCTTGTGCCTTGCTGCACAAGTAGTCAACGAGGCAGCTGGCACACCTTCATAGCAATCTGAGTGAGATGCTTTCATCTATTTACTCTTTGTTGTCGTTCCTTTTGTTGTCTAAGAACGTTAAATGGTTCTGGGGCATCTTCCTCAAGAGTATAGTTTTTGATGAGGAGTCTGCTTCAGCTGCATAAGCGCAGGATATCAGGCAGTGAGCAACATGAAACTTCCCTGCAGAGCGGTAGCACTTTGAATTCCCTGTTAAGCTGTTTGGTTTTGGCATTACAAATTCTTTAAATGTTGCATGTTGTAAACCTGGGCCTTGACTGATGTAACGTTTGATTTTTGTTTGTTAGGATACTGTGGTGCAGATATCAAATCTTTATGTACTGAAGCTGCGCTGTGCTCTCTACGCCGATGCTATCCTCAGATTTATGCAAGTAGGGAGAAGTTGCTACTAGACGTTAATTCTATTAAAATAAAAGCAAAGGACTTTTTCATGGCTATGAAGAAGATTGTTCCAGCTTCAAACAGGATCGAGACTTCGCCCGTACAAGCACTCTCTCCCATTTTCAAGCCACTTTTTCAAAGATCAGTAGAGAATATTTTACAAGTTGTGCAGAAGATCTTCCCGCATGCACAGCTTGCACTAAAGGAGGACCGACAGCAAGGTATAACCACAGCATCCACTTCTTTATAATTCTGCTAAAGCAAAAACTTGTGGTTTGTGCAATCAACTTAAACCTTTCAGACATAATGGTGGTAGAATTTTATTATTTGCATGTGCGTGTCTTGTTTTTGGGCAAGTCTGGAATATAACGCATAGGTTTTATTGTGGATTCGAAACTGGAAGCTCTGAATGATCAATACACAGTAAAGGACGATGCGTTCTCTACTGAAGCATCTTGCTTCTGACGGCAGCTAAGATAATTAGCACTTGTAGAGGTTGACTTGAGGTTTGAAGTATAAGGCACCTATTTTTCTTTAAAAAGTCAAAACTCAGATCTTTGGAGGGGAAGCATTTCTAGGTCAATGTTTCTAATTCCTTTCTGAAGAATGTCAGGACCAGGATACAAGTATAACTGGTCTAAGCTAAATATTGTTTTAGCTATCATCATTTTTAACCAGTCTCCTAATTTAAACGTTTGTGGATCGTACTATACACGTGCACGTGAGATCAATTAGCATTGATACTTACTAGATGAATGGAATTCTGTGGCCATCACATCCTTTATCCCTGTGCTTTCATTGTGGGAACCTCCTCCAGAAAGAAATGGTCTTGTTTGTTTCTTTTTTAGCTATTAAGCAACTGCAGAAAGTGTTTATAATCTCCTTTATTCTAAGGGGGAGAAAAAAATCACCAAGAGTAGCGTACCTTATATGTACACATCAGTGGGACTTAGTAGAGCTTTGTAGTACCTTGTGCCATCTCCTTAGATCTGTGATGGGCTGAACTCTAGGAAATAGCTTTCAGTGTGTGCTCTCAAATGAAGAAAGGGTTTTGGCACTGATTTAGAAGCTGTATTAATGGAAGAGAAAGAGACAAAGGCTATTCAGGAAAGTTAACAAACCTCTTTTGCCTTTCAGAGCATTTCAATCGTATTTTACAAGATGATATGTTTGACAGTGATGACGATGCATGCTTGGTTTCTGGAGATGAATTAAAAGATGGAATGCCTGACGGACCAGAGAAAAAACGCCTCTGTTTCAGCAGGTAAAGAAAGATAGATCCCTGTTATGTTTAAATTCTCAGGTCTGCTGAGTCTTTGTAAACAGTTCCAGCTGTTAAAAGTGCGAGGGGTGGTAGACGAAGGGGCAACATCAAGTTTGTGTGTTGAAGGGGTGCTTGGTATTCACAAGAAGAAAGGGTGGAGGGACTAAAGTTGTAATGAAGTTGCTCTGAATGACCAAATTGAAAAGCCCAGGCTTCTCTTCGTAAGCCAAAGTGATCCGTAGACTACCAGAACACGTTGACTTAATCCATGGCATTCTTTGAAAGACTCAAGACCACATAAATGTGCTGTTTGTCCTTTTAGCTAAAAATACCCCAACTTTGTGGGTTTGTGTTGCCACCTTTTGCCCTTCTGTTTTCCAGGATTGTTAAACCAGTAGTGAATTATGTAGCAGAAAGAAAACTGAGAAATGGCTTGTTAAAACACCTTGAGAAAAAATTGAATGGTGTCTTTATTTGTTAAGCCACCAAGTTGTGTTAATCTTGTGATATTTTAGTATGGAAGTCATGCAAGCCCACAGTTGGAAAGTTAGATCATGTTGTCACAGCTGGATCAGTTATTTTTCTCCGTTTCTATTGCTGTGCTGTCCAGAAGATTTTCTGTGCTTTAGAGCAAGGCTAAGTCTCTAGCATCTTTGATTTAAGCCAGCAGAGGTACAGCCTGATTGTAGTGGGGAAACAAATGCTCCTCACCAATTTATTTCCTAGTAGTAAAGCAAGATTGCAGGGATATTAATTTGCAGTCTTGGTTTAGTTAAGAATAGGAAACACAAGGGAAGAAGATGAAACAAAGAGAAGAAGGTGAAACAATTGGAATGACTGAATAACTTAACTGGAAATCTTACATGTATTTAATGTACCGCTGCCATTTGGATTATTTGGGGAGGGAAAAGAAAGTCTATAGGAAAATTACTTGGAACATCTGTGTGTCTATTCAGCACCTCATTTATAAGCTTGTTTTCTTAACTCTTGTTCTAGGAGTGCTTTCTGCGAACCAACATCATGCCAGCCCCGTCTGCTAATAGTAGGAAAAGAAGGGTATGGCCAGGTTTCTTATGTGGCACCCGCGGTGTTGCACGCTTTGGAGAAGTTTCCCGTTCACACCCTGGACCTTTCTGTTCTGCTTACAAACGTTGCACCGCCAGAAGAAATCTGCGGACAGGTACCTTTTTTCTTTTTCTTCTCATCGGATTCACTGACTGTATGTAAAGGATCAATCGAGTTGCAAGTAAGGTGAGCAAAATTAATTGGTAATGGAGGTGGCCTTGTTTTAATGTGCTGGGATGTTTGCTTCTGTCTGAAAATCCCCTTTTCTTTTAGACAGCACCACAAACAATCTGGATGTTGTACATGTCGACATTTTCCATACCCAATTTTACAGTGAGGCTGTTGCTAGCAGCTCAGGAAGCTGGGCGGTGTTGCTAATAAACATCTCTTTGTGGAAAGAAATGCTGTTCATGTCACTGGGATCCAGAAAGTAGTTCTCATTGCCTCCTAAGACTGTGTGCTCCCAGTAGATGGCTCTGTATCAGACTGCATGTCGGCTACTTTTTGTAGGCTTCTTCTAAATTATATTAGTAAGGCAACCAAGGTTTGGGGCTTCTGTTTATTTTGTTTTCGCACGGACATACACAACTTGGGCTGTTGCAGTATGTGCAATAAAAGCATTAACATTCAGAAAACACTTCATTTGCACGGTGATGTGGTTTTAACTAGAAAAAATGACCAGATTTGGTGTTTTTACTTTTAGGCAGGAAATCCATTTTCTTGTTTAGCATCACTACCTTAAAATATTTTTACCTTTAGTGGAAATGTTTGAGAGCCATACAAGTAAGGACAGACATGTTACACGACTGAATACTGATGTGTCCCATAAGAGGGACTTTTCCTTTCTTTGAATGCGATGATTGTGGCTGTGGCCATATAGCTACGGTGTCTAGCCACTGCCTGAATATATCCTTCCCATCTTCTGACTAGAGTTGTCCGAATACTGATAATCTGAAAGGGTGCACAGAGAAATTCCTTATGTGAAAGGATGCTTGCCACTCTGTTCACGCAGTTTCATTTCATGGGGCAGTCAGATGGCTATGTAGCGATGTATTAAGAGGTTCTTGTACGTGTTTTAGTTTTCTTACGCAAGCTTTCCTTTTCACTAGCTGATCCGAAATGCTCAGAAGACAGCACCAAGCACAATTTATGTCCCAGATATCCATTTATGGTGGGACAACGCTGGACCTGCCTTGAAACTTACTTTTCTAACTCTACTACGTAACATTCCAGCATTTTTGCCAGTTTTGCTGCTTGCTCCGTCTGATGTACGTCACTCAGATCTCCCAGAAGAGGTATTTGTCAATACTTTCCTTACTATTTCTTCAGTGTCTTGTAATTTATGAATGCTTTCAGCATCAAAATGCTGTGCTTTCTTAAATGCATGCTGTTATTACTCAGGCACCCTAACAAATCACTTAAAATTTGCTTAGAGAAAAAGAATACTGTGAAAGCATCTGCTTAAGTTTTTTTCTGAGTCAAGCAAGTGACTTTCACCCCTTTCTCACGCATGCAAATAATAAATTAATACAATAATTCTGGTGGCTACAAAGTGGTTCAGTCAAGAATATGAAGTGCTTGAAATGACAAGAGGATGTTTTTACTGAAGAGATTTCTTCTGACTGTCTGCCATTCCATGCTATGTTGGGTAAACTGCTAATAATGCAATTTAGTAGAGAATTGAAACACTTTGATTAAAAAATAAATAAATAAATCAGTTTCTTTCTTCATAGAGGCCAAAGCTTTCCAAGCTGGAAAGCTGAGTTCCAATTTCTGCTAAAGTAACTTTGGAATCGAATTCTAGTTGTAATCCTAAATAAACTGTAGTAGAAGTAGGTGCAGAACTTCATTGACTTCTGAGAGTTTACATTAAGGGAAGGTGCCCAAAACAGGACCAAGCTGTTCTCATTCTGATGATTTGGTCTCAGTCACTGGGGGAAGAGAACGGGTCTAACCTAGACGTGTTTATTATCAACTGCTTTGAAAGTGCTTGAGTTCCCACAGAAGTTTTTGTACAGGCTGTAAATTCCTTCTAAAAGAAGTAGTGAAATTCCTCACCTACCTTTTAATACTAGAACTTGAAAATGGAGGAAGACGTAGAGGTACTAGCTACTTCAGACACCTTTTGGTAGAGAAATAAAAACTCAGCAAAAAGCCCTCACTTGTCTGCTGAAGCCTTTCTCTTCCCTCGATAGCCATAAAGGGTCTAAGTAAAGGCTGCAGCAAGGCAAGTAAATACAAAGGAGGCGCTGTTGGATGTGGTGAAAGCCATTACTTTACCAGTGTAGCGTACAATCCCTTCAGCGAGCTTTAATTCTACAGGTGATTCTTAAAGGTGATATTTGAATTTGCCGTGCCAGCCTGTGAAAATGTAGCGTTTTAAGGCCAGGATGATAACTTTTTTCAGTTTGTGTTCTTCAGGTTATTCTTAATTTGAAAAGGTACTCGTCTTTTTGGAATAGAAGATGAATTTTTGTGGCCTTAAATCTGAAATGTCTCTCCTCCTTCTGCTTTAGATGCAAAAATTATTTAATACGGAATTTGGAGAAGTGTGCAATATTGAGTTGCCTGGTAGGGCAGAGAGAGCAGCCTTTTTTTGAGGACCTAATTCTAAATGAAGTGGCTAAGCCTCCCGTAAAGAAAAGAGGTGAGGAGGATATGAGAAGTACATCTAAAACTTTCCTATCGAAGTTACTAGCTCTTTGGGCTTTGCTTTGGTGGTCATTTTCTGTCAGTAATTTGTCATATGCTTGTATCTGAGTACTGTAAATTGGCTAATGTTTCCTGATGAATTGAAGTTGATCGGACACTGGAAGTTGTGCCTGTAGCACCACCAGCTGAGCCTCAGAAGCCACAAGAGGAAGAAGTAGGGATGCTGGAGGAGGAAGAGGAGGATACCTTGCGTGACCTTAGAATTTTCTTGAGGGACGTTACTCACAGACTTGCCACTGACAGACGTTTCAGGGAATTTGCGAAGCCCGTTGACCCACAGAAGGTAAAGTAGTGCTGATCTGTGTGTGTCTGTAACTTCTCAGTGTTTGTACTTCTCAGCGTTTTGGGGAAGGTTCAACTTTGTTTTTAGGGCTGCACTGTTAGGATTTTGCAAGAAGCAGAGGCAGTGCTTTTACTTCTGCTGACTCTCAAATGTCTCTTATGGGATTATTCGCTGAAAGCCCTGGTTTCATTCTAAAAAGCCAGTCCAAATGCCAACACAGTTTGCTCGTGAAAAAGCTTTGATATGTAGGCGTGTCACAGCACTGAGAAGCACAGAGATCTTTCCTTATAATTACAAACAGTATTTACAGGAGTACTTGAGTGAAGTCTGAAGCCCTTTCTTGGACTGTCAGTTCCTGTGGGAACAGGAATAGGAGCAGCAGTTTGTAAAAATAAGTTTTGAGATCCTGTTCTCTGTTTCATCTGGAACTCCTCAATAGGAATCAACCATAAGTGCAGTGTGTTTTCTTTTTCCTCCAATTGGCTGCTTAGATGCCTTTTTCTCCTTAATTTATGAGATAAGCCTAAACTAGGGGCGTATATTTCAAAGACAGATGTAACTTGAATATACCTGCGGATCAGCAAAGTCGTCTTCATGTGGGCCTACACTGGCTTTTCTTCCCCTTTTCTCCTAGGTTCTTGAGCTGTGAAAAATCTAGACAGATACATATGTCCTCATCTGAACTGGTCATTAGTCTCCTCTTCTGGTCTGAGGGAAGAAATGAGCACCTCAGGGCCCAGTTATCTCATTCTAAAGTAGATGCCTGCAATAGGTACTTCACAGGTGCAATTCATGCACCTTTTCCTCAATGTCAACAACAAAGAGAATGCCGGATGGCTTGCTCAGCTTTCACTGTTGTGATTTTCTGAAGCAAAGTGAAATGAATCTCCCACCCTCAGTGTTTCTTCTCTACCATGCATGTGCTTCTGACCTCCCTACTTCTTGTTGTCCTCTCGTGGCCGCGCTAATGAAAAATGAAAGAGCCCTTCCATTTTTGAGAAGCAAACTGGTTAATTTCAGCATCTTCTGATGCATCGCAAATGTTCAGAGTTTTTAGGAAGTTGTTTATTTAAAGTCTTCAGAATAATTTTGGTAGACAGTGTGCAAGGTTAAGAAAACCTCTGAATGCTTGTATTTGATCTGCAGGTACCTGACTATGCCACAAGGATTAAAGAGCCGATGGATCTTTCAACAGTTCTGACTCAAATTGACTCGCGCCAGTACCTCGCTGCCGGAGACTAGCTGAAGGACATCGATCTAATCTGTAACAATGCCTTAGAGTACTACCCGGATCAAAGATCTACAGGTGAGGATGTGCTTTTTAGCCCTAGTTTAAAAAATCTGTCGAACGTATAGATGGATAAGTGCTGTGTGCGGACAATAGACTTCGGATGGATTAGATGATTTTGGACGTCCACAGAGAACATCTCTTACCACAGTGTAAATATTTTATCATTTTGCTACTTGGGCATGGAATTGTGATATAAGTGTTCCCAAGGAACTAGTGCTTTTGTTTTAATTAACTTCGATGTTGTTATGCTGAAAATATTCACTGAGAGAACCTTTCGGAACCAACCTATGAAGAAAGCAATTTTTTTCTGTGATCAAAACAGTTTCATTGGTTGGTAGACAACATTCAGTTAAAGTGTGTAAAATTTCAGATCGTCACAGTGCCTATGTTTTGGAAGGCATTGCATATTCAATGGTGAGGAACGAAATGGATACAGAGTTTAGACGACTTTGTGAACAAATTAAAGAATCTCGTGAGAAAAGAGGTACGTGCTTTAACGCTAAGGATTTGAAGACTTGTCTCTGCATTTGTAACTGAAAATGCACGACGAAGATCTTTGGTATCTATTCTTTCTTGCAAGGTCGCACCTCTGCAGCGTGTGCTCCATGCGACAACTCCAAGTCACCACAGCAGAACCCTGCTACTGAAGACGAGAAACCAGATGAAGAGAGTAATGAAAATGAGGAGATGCCAGCAGCACCTGTAGATGCCAGTACACCCATTTCTAATGGCAAGTTGCATTTTATTCAGCTGCTCTTGTCGTTCATACCTTCTCTGTTCTTGAGGCGCAACAGGTGTCTCTGATGCCTGGCTCTTTATGGCAGAGGTAGTTTGTTTTCAAATTGACTTCCAAATGGGAGAGAGAAATCCAGAGGTCATTCATTCAATATAGTGATGAATTAAAGTTCGAAGAAAGTTGGTTCATTTGATGTACTCTTACTGGAACTTCATTTTGTAAACAGAACGACCCCCCACTCAAGGATATGACAGCTTCCCTCCCGTACTAAAAATGATAGTGCTCACCCTTGTAGGAGCAGCAATGTGAAGAAGGTCAAGGGCAGTAAGAAGGGTTCGAAGCTTTGATATAACAAGCCTTTCACTTTTTTTGACAGAGCTCCTAATAAGCATCTTTAGCAAGGTCTGGAGATGGGAGAAAAACTCAAACTAGATTTTAATTCTAGGATGTATAATGTCAAGCTTGACTGTTCCTCTGAACAGTCAATTGAATTTAATTTTTTTTAATTTAAATTAATTAGTTTATTTTTTTTAATTTAAATTCAACTGAATTTAAAGTTTTGAATTTAAATTCCAATTGAATTTATTGAAAAAAATTCCAATTGAATTTAAAGGTTTTTTTGTTGTTGTTGTTTTTCACGAAACACTAAGTTTATGTGAAAGGTTTTGCTGCAATATCTTTTTGCCAAGGATATTAAGCTTAAGTTATCCACAAGAAAACGGTGGGGAAAGGGAAGCTTTAGTTTTGAAAGCTTTTTTTTTTTTTTTTTTTTTTTTTTCTCTCCCGGTTTTTCTTGAGCACAGCAGCGTTTCAGTGTCTGCCTGCCATTAGTTGCCCCACTACCAAGTCAGGAGGGTCAATTAAACTTGCGTGAGGCAGAATTTCTTTATCTGAATCTACGTGGTTCACATAAATATATTCTTGTTTCCTTCTTTCCCTAGGATTATTCTTCTCCCAGTATTGAATGTTTCAACGGACACCGTTGAAGATCAATGAGCAAAAGCATCCTGCGGTGTTCAGTCTCCAGCTTTGAAGAAAGTATGGCGATACTGAGGGGAAATGTCAAGAGAAGATGCTTTTCAAGGTACTGTATTTCTATATGTTAAATCTCTGTTCGATTTGTAGATTGAAAAGCAAGAGAGAAAGCATGTGCAGTGAGTTGTGGCCTGATAAACCTCCGGCTAAAATCAGCAGAGGCCTATGAGCATGCTGATGGCGTACCAGTACCTTAAAACTAGCATCCCTCTTCTCAGTGAAAGTCTTCCGCTTTTCTAAAAAAAACTGTTTTTTTCCCCAACCCCTTTGAGGTGGTGTTGTGGTTTAACCCGGCCGGCAGCTAAACACCACACAGCCCTTCTGCAACCCTCCCACCTCCCTCTCTGGGATGGGGGAGAGAAACAGGACAGTGAAGCCCGCGAGTTGAGATAAAGGCAGTTTATTATGACAGGAAAATAATAATGATGATGATGATGATGATAGTACTGCTACTAGTAATGTGTACAAAACAAGTGATGTACAATGCAGTTGCTCACTACCCGCTGACCAGTGCCCAGCGTAACCCCTAGCAGCCCAGCTGCCCCGCCCTATCCATGGTGCAGCGTGTTGCCATAAGGCATAGAATTCTTTGGCCAGTTGGGGTCGGCCATCCTGAGTCTGTCCCCTCGCAGCTGTTGCTGTGCGCCGATTCTGATCGCCAGTAGGACAGTGAGACACCGAAAGGTCCTTGGCTTGTTGTAAGTACTGCTCTGCAGCAATTGAAACATCGGGGTGGTATCAGCAATCTTCTAAACATCCTTTCACACATTCTAAGCCAAAACATAGCAACCTACCCGCTACTAGGAGGAGAACGAACGCTGTCCTAACTGAAACCCGGACATGTATCTTTTCCACTTGGGTGCTATTGCTCATAATTTTGAGAATTCAACATGAGCAAGCTAGGAAATGTGGGTACATACAGAACCGCGTGTATATGGCATGCAACAGACTTGGGATGTGGATCCTGCGTGAGGCCTACAGGCTTCTCTTTGTATACCATGGAGCACTGGCTTGTAAACATGGTGAAATTTCCCATCCTTGATGGGTCTAATACAACAAGTCTTTTCTCCCTTCTCTGCCCTGTCCTCTTTCTTAATGTAGGCAGTTGAGAAAGCCAAAATTGGAACGAAAAAAAGAATATAGCACAGGTAAGTGGCTGTAAGTCCCCAGGATACCTATTTGCGCAGGTTACTGAAGAGGATGGCACTTGGTCACTCCATGGCTTTCATTTGGCCCCAAAGCCTTCTGTAGTCAGCTGAATTCACTCCTCAGTGACTTTTCTGTGAAGAGAGGTAGGTGCAAATAGGAGATTTTATGAATTCCTTGGGGAGGGAGCAGTGTGAATTGCAGCTTGGTAGGCACAAAGCAAACTGTTCTAATTGTGCAAAGTAAATCGATACTTGATAAGTTCAAACTTAGTTTTATAGCTGGCAAGCACAAAAGTAAACCTTAGCTGTGATCCTAGCAGCACAGTGGTGTAGCTCTTCCCTTCCCCTTGTCCTCTTGGCTCTTTTAATGACAGTGCAAGCAACCAACCTGTGCCAAAGGGTGCTGTATGGCAAACAATGGGCAGGCTTTTTTCTAAAAAGCACGAGTTTGAGTTATGTGGTGTTTGGGTGTTTCTCTTGAAACGGTTCTTCCCTCCTTGAGCTGTTAGATCCTAATGCAGGAAATGGAAGTGCTGCATGCATAAACAGAGTAATCAAACATACACCTCTTAGGAAGAGGCTTGCAATGTCCTAGTGTTTGTTTTGAGCACTGTTAGATACAGTTTGACATGAATGGAGTGAAAACACCTTAGAGAAAGGTGTTGATTGTTCTCACTTTTCCAAGACAGAAATAAGTGGAGTAGATTTCCCTCCTGCATGGAACAAAAGTTGCACGTTTGTTTTTGTCTGGCTAGCTTTCAGTCTCTTTAAAAATTTCCCTACAGGTCCCAGTTTGAAGTAGACAGTTTAAACGTGCAGAGCGATAAAGAAGTGGAATGCAGTGGTTGTGACACCAACTTCTGATCTGAAATGTAAAGAAAACTCAATCCACTTCAGGGTGCCTTTTTTGTCTGTCTGTTTCCATTTTACAAGAGCAACGGTGAAATAAGGAGAATCCCATCTTCACTGTTTCAAAAGACTTTGTTTCTGCGTTTCAGTCACCAGAACATTGAGGAGTAGAGCTGGTGCAAAAACTGTGAGACGAGTCCACGGAGAAAACAGGGACTTGGAGCTGCGCCGCAGCTGTAGAGTCGGACACAGTCGGTACTCGACTACTAACTCGTCCATTCTATTTGACAAACTTATGACAAAGTAAGTCATCTTTTCTTGCAGACCTCTTAGAATGATCTTTCTTCGCAAGCCTTTGCACTATGGCATGATGTTGGCCTCGACTTGCTCTTTATTTTGACAGCAAAGAGGTGTGGCTGCTCCTGGCATTTCCTTCCTGTTTACAGGGAGACACCGTTACCTGGCTAGATAAACAGATTTTCTTGAAGGTGATATTTCAGCATATAAGAATTGATTTAAAAAACAACCAACAACAGCAACAACAACAAAAGTGCTTCATGGCTTGCTAGTTTTGTAATCTCACATTTCTCCAGGAATACTTGATTTGCTGCATTTCACCATTACACTCGTCAGCGCCGCTGATTCTGGTTTATCACTATTTGCATTGCAAATCTCCTTGTCCAAAGCTTAAACTGATGTATGCACTTCTTGAAAACAAAACCTGAAGTTGCAGAGCAGAAGACTCAAGTCATTATGTTAGCAGCTGTGTAACCATACTGCTTTCCAAGCATAAGATGTCCAGCTTATTTTGTTTCTATGAAGAGTTTAAATGGCTCCCGTTAAGCAAAGATGTCCCCACACTGATACTTACTATTAAGCAAGGATTCCACCTCCTTTGGCTGAGGTCTGCTCCCTTACTCACATTGGAACATTCATCCAAGTAGCCTGCAATTCCACACTGTCGGGGGAAAGTCCATAGAATAGAAAAGGTTCCTCCAGTCTCTTCCTCAGCCTTTTTTTGAAGCATGCAATAAAGCAAAACATTCACAGGCTGCCCTTCCATGCAAAACAAGGCAAATTAGTAAGACAGGAGCCACAAAACTGATTGTCCTTTAAAGTTAAAATGAGATTTGAAATAGATCGAGTTAGCAAGTGTTGTAAGTCTGTAGCTAAGTCTGGTTTTGCCAATGCAGCACAATTCCCTATCACGTAGCCAGAGCTGCTTCTGTAGCTCCAAGAAGCAAAACTGCTTTGACAAAATACTGTGTCATCAAAGCATTCGTTGGCTCAGTAGGCACGGCTCAGGTTCAACAAGTTTGTGAAAAAATGAGTACTAACAGAAGCAGCAGGGTCCAAAGAAACACTTTATGTCCCCACTGCGAAATGAGGGGCTTTACCTTGAGTGTTATGCACACTGTCAATAGAAAAGCACTGTAACAGAATCTGCCACGGCAGTTTGCATGTTACTGAAAGACCATCAGAGTGGGACTGCAGCAAGATCATTGCGAAGTTACAAAAAAACCATGTGGGGGTGGGAGTTTAGTTGCGTTCGATAACACAATCTTAGATAAAGATTTTGGTCTTAACGTAAAAGTAAGGATGTCTACTGATCTCTTCAACTCCAACAACTGAAGCCCAAGTCTGAAAAATCGCCTTTAAGAATGCAAAGAAAATATTTAACTCTTCTGTATGTTCATACTTTGCTATCAAGCAAAGGAATGAATGCTGATGCCTTAACTATGTAGGGCTGTAGCTTACAGAGAGACTACACCTTCCTGTTTTTTTCCCTTTAAAAACGTTAAATGCGCGTGAAATTATTTGGGGGTGTTTTCATATGCAAAGCCTAATGCAGTGCATGCAAGCCCTGTCATCTTCTTCGTCTAGTAGTGTCGCGTTAAGGGGTGTAGCCGATTGACCGTCATGGGTCCCGTCGGATTCAGGGTGCTGAACTATCACGGTCACGGATTCACCAACAACGCAGTACGGCCTCGCTCTAGTCGCATTCAAGGAGAACTCTCACAGCTAGGAAGAATGCAATTAAGTGCAATTTCTTACGGCGACAGGTACACAGGTTCTTTGGATTGTCAGTGATAAATTCACTGTCTGCAAAAGCAAGCTAGCATGCATGAAATGCAGAGGTACACAGCCTAGGTATTAAGACATTAAAAAGCATCAAAACTCTAGAGATTTCTAAGATTCCACAGAGACGCCTGGTATAAGCAAGCGTTCAGATCTTACCCCACGGCGTCCCAATGGAGTGGGGGTGGGGGAGTGAGAGGCTCAGCCTGTCGAGTGATGTCAGAAGGAATCCTTCCTGATAGTATCTTCCCTAACATCCCCTTTCTCTTAAAGCAATTGATATTATTTTCTATCTTTAAGGTGGAGCTTGAGTGACTCTAGTCATGCATATCTTGGTTGTGCTTGGTAGAAATGATCTCACTTGCGTTTAAAGGTACAGGCTCTGAGAAATTCCGAGGGCGTGCTCAGTGAGGGGTGGTTGCACCTTGGAGGCGGGTAGCTTTTGGGATGGAGGTGTGCTTATGATGCCTAGTCGCTTAAGGCAATTACTCCACAAGTAGTAACTTAGTGTTGATTTAACTCCAGCATATCTAAAACATAAGAAGGATGTTAGTATGGAAGAAGCCGATGAAACCAGTCCTTAAATCTTACTACTTATTGTGCGTGAGCAGACTGGCGTGAGTTTTAGCTATACTGGCAAATATCAAACCACACCTGTGTCGTCCCAAAGCTGGGAAAAAAAAAAAAACAAAAACAAAAACAAAACCAAGGAAATGTTGAAGCAAATAGGGAGGCCTGTAGCTTGTGCAGTCTTTTAGCTGAGAAAATAAAGAAGGAGAGAGACAGGTAGCCTTGAGCTAGCAGAAGCAAGGAAGAGAAGGGCTAAAAGGGAAAAAACAGGAAGGAGAACACCAGCTCCAGACTGACCTATAGTAACCTTTTTCTCATTAAGGGTCATTAGCACATTAAAAATCACACCTGTCAAAATGCTAATCTATGCTAATGTGGGATTCGGTGTGTGTCCCCCCTCTCCTGTTCCCCCTCCCCCCCGGTATTCCTCTGTAATGCACAAGCTCAATGGAGATAAGTTAGGTGAGCTGTAATAACCAATCCAAAGGAGCCAAAGAGAGAGTTTTCACAAGTTTCCTGTGTATAAATGACGGTGATTCGAGTCAGAGGTGTGCTTGCTTTGCGAAAGATGGCCAAGTACCTGACTCTGCAGAGTTCTATAAGTAATTATATAATTAAAAGACCTTCGTGTGCATTCCGACTCTGGGTGCTTATTGGCGCGGTGCACTCTGCACGAACCTGCAGACAACATCTGTACTCAGTGTCATGCCTACAGACAACCCTTTACTGTTGGGACCTGCATATTTTTCTGTGCATTCAACACAACCCCTTTGGCACAACTAGTTAACCACGTAGCTGCCAGTCCACCACTCAGTTGCACTTGTGAAGAGGAAAAGCTATTTCCGTCTACTGGAGGAGCACATCCTCTAAATGCAAGCTTCACTCAGCTGGTCATTTACTGCAGGACAAGATTTGAAAAGTGTTGTTGAGTTCTGGGTTTCCTGCTTACAGGAAAAATTAAGTGCTAGATCGCCCTCTACTCCGCTTTGTCTGCTGCATTTAATGGAGATTAAACTGATTTCGTTTGCTCCTCCGTTTATGGACAATGAGCTGAAGGAACAGGTACAGCACATTAGCCTGGAATGCCTTCCCTCCCAACCAAAGTAAACTGGAGCTGTAACTAACACAAGCAGAAGCAAGGCTTCTGTGTTTTCAGCTGAATAAAGTTCCAACAAAATCATCCTCTGGGATTTGAAGCTTACTTCACATGACATGCCAACGACTCTTTTCCCTCCATTGTAAAGCGGATCCCTGCTGTTAGTTGCTCTAGAAGCAAAGGAATCATCGGTTTGGTTACCAAATAGCCGCTTCTGCAAACGAGAAGTGTTGTGCTCTCTCTTCCCTTTGAATGACTCCACACTTCTCATCAGCTACTGGATTGCTGACCTAGAATCAGAGAACATCCCAAGGTGGAAAGGACTCCCAATAATCACCAAGTCCAACTCGTGGCTCCACACAGGACCACCCCAAAGTGAGACCCGATGTCTGAGAGCATTGTTCAACACTTGTTGACCTCCGTCAGGCTCGGTGCCATGAGCAGTGCCCTGGGCAGCTGTCTCAGTAGCCAGCCACCCCCTCAGCGCAGCACCTGAGGCGCACGGGGCTCGGCGGGGCGGCCCGGGAGGGGAGGACGGCGGGGCGAAGTGGCAGCTCCCTCAGAGCCGTCTCCCCGCCGCCTCGGCCGCATGTCGTGGCTTTTTCGTGTCGGGGCTTTTTCATGTCGTGCCCTCGGTCTCTCGCCGTGGGTGAGATGCTGCTCCCCAGCGCGGACCCCTTGCGCGCGGGGCGGCGGGAGGGAAACCCCAACCCCAAAGCCCTCCCGGCAGGGAGAGCTCGGGGTGAGGGCCGATCCGGCACCGACAGTAAACACACGCCGGAGGAAACGCTCTGGTTTTAGCCATGAGCAGCGCGGCCAGGTTCAAAAGGCATCACGCTGGAGCTCCGAGTTCGGCGACGTTCCGAGGCCGTTGTGGCGGTTGTGGAGACGGCCCCGGCTGAGGTGGCTGCTGCTGTCGCTGCTGTCCCCTCTGTCCCTGCTGTTGCCGCTGTTGCCGCTGTTCCCGGACCTTGGAGACCCCCGGCGGCTCCCTGTGCCAGGCCCTGTGGCCCCGGGGAGCTGCCCGCCGCCTCGTCGGCCAGCCCGGCAGCAATCCTGCCAGCACAGAATAGCCCACTGCGTTTCAGGGTAAAGTGACGATTAATTTCTATTTCCTGGCCTGGGTGCTGCTTTCTTCTTTAAGGAAGCTTCAAGGTTAAAGGTTCAACTCAGTTATGTCAGGGTTCAACTCCGTTTCGTGAAGGGGCTCTTGTACGAAAGCTTAAGCTGGGATTGACTCTCTGCTAAGCGGAGGCCAAACGTGGACCTACTGAGAAGCAGGTCCTAAGTGATAACATTTTCTAAAGAGACTGCTAAACACATCTGAAGAGTGCTGCTGCAGAACTCTGAATGGGGGGATAGCAACTGTCTTAAGTGATCTGGAATCTTGAATTTACTTTTCAATGGACAAGAGGTGTGTCTCTCAAGGCAAACAAAGAGAGGAGTAACACCCTCTCTTGTCACTCATGTCAACATAAATTTATGCTCAGAGCGTAGGTGTAGGAACAGCATCGGTATGTATATGGAACATCGGGAGAGGAAGCTCTATCAGTATTTACAGTTTTTCTACTATCTTGCCAGAGAGACGTCATCTCCAAATGAGAAATGGATGTATTTTGAAACAGTGGTGGTGGATTGGATTTCTTCTTTCTAGTGTTAATATTTGCTCTTGAATTGTACTTAATAGCTGGTAACACCTCAACCAGTTGTCAAAAATAAACTTAAAAATGTGTAAGGCTTATCTCATTGGTCAGTATAAAGATCAAGGTCTTCGCTTCGCTTCGCTTCGCTTCACTTTGCTTCCCTTCCCTTCCCTTCCCTTTTTTTCTTTTTTTCTTTTTTTTTTTTGTTTTTTTTGTTTTTGTTTTTTTTTTTGTTTTTTTTTTTTGTTTTTTTTCTTTTTTCTTTTTTTCTTTTTTTTTTTTTTCTTTTTTTCTTTTTTTCTTTTTTTTCTTTTTTTCTTCTTCCCTTCCCTTCCCTTCCCTTCCCTTCCCTTCCCTTCCCTTCCCTTCCCTTCCCTTCCCTTCCCTTCCCTTCCCTTCCCTTCCCTTCCCTTCCCTTCCCTTCCCTTCCCTTCCCTTCCCTTCCCTTCCCTTCCCTTCCCTTCCCTTCCCTTCCCTTCCCTTCCCTTCCCTTCCCTTCCCTTCCCTTCCCTTCCCTTCCCTTCCCTTCCCTTCCCTTCCCTTCCCTTCCCTTCCCTTTTTTCTTTTTTCCTTTCCTTTCCTTTCCTTTCCTTTCCTTTCCTTTCCTTTCCTTTCCTTTCCTTTCCTTTCCTTTCCTTTCCTTTCCTTTCCTTTCCTTTCCTTTCCTTTCCTTTCCTTTCCTTTCCTTTCCTTTCCTTTCCTTTCGTTCCCTTTCCCCCCAGTATTGTTTTTCTGTTCTCCTTCTCACTGCAGTCTTGATTTTGTTTCTTGTCCCTTAAGTATGTTTCCAATGTGTTGCTGAAACATTTTCCCTTTCAATCCTAAAAAAGGAGCTGTCACTGGTGAAGATCGGAGCTTATCCCTGAGCCCAGGAGCTGTCACCTTAGTCTTCCAATCGGACAAGGACGACTTCATTTCTCATGTAAATGCATTTGTCAGGTTTGCGTATTGTTTTTTCAGGAATGGAAAGTGTGTATAGAATGGATTTAAAATCAATTTTAAATGTAAAACGTCAAGGCAAAAAAGTTCTAATTACAACCTCTGCACACAATTTGCCAGCTGTGGGACTAGGAGTTTTCTTATTTACTGTGTTTTGTTTAACGTGTCTGAAGTTTAATGGACAGCAATCAAGGCGTGCTAGAAATCTGAAAGCACTTTATGCTTTGTTCTCTCCGTCATTTTGGTATAACAAACTAGCTTA
The DNA here is from genome assembly GCF_964211825.1 of Aythya ferina. NCBI lineage: Eukaryota > Metazoa > Chordata > Aves > Anseriformes > Anatidae > Aythya > Aythya ferina. The sequence continues at coordinate 453,177 of NW_028181422.1, forward strand.
TGTTTTAAACCCTCCATGAGGGTAGTGGTTTCCCTAAAGGTAACAAGTCCCTGTGTGCTACAGTAAGACAGTAACAAAACATGAAGTATAGAAGTTCATCCTGTCATTATTCAGCTTCTGCCTATGGACACACAACTACGCTTATTTAAAGCGGTATCACCTTGAAACCTAATCAGCATTTTAAAAAGGACTTTGTAGCAGTTATTGGCTTTTGTCCTGGAGGGCTGAGGTTTGTTTTGTTTTGTTTTACATTCAGCATTTCCGTTTCTAGCTTACATTCCCCTGTTGTTTTGCATGAGGAAAGCGTGAAACTTTAGAAAGGAGAACGGAAAGAGCTGCTTTTTAGTCTAACTTTTCAGTTTGTCGTAGGAGTTTTAAATGTGGTAGGAGTAAAACACCAGAAGTACTGCTGCCAAAGTTATATTCAAACTCGTCTTTCTTGGAGAAGCAGAAGAAGCCCAGGGAGAAATAAATTTGCAAATATGCTCTTCATGCTCTCCTTTCCCAAGATTTCTCTGAGATATAGCCCATCCTGTGTGGGTTTTGAGGTATATGGTTCCCAGGAGTGAAAAGGAGGGCCAAACATCTCTCCTCTTGGATCTCAGCATGCCAGGGCTTTAGTGTACTGCCACTTACAGCTCCGCTTTTTCACCTGGAAAAAGCGACCGCATGATGTAGACTGAGGAGCCCTCACAAATTAACTTGCCGTCACCAAGTGACGCCCAGAAAAGGTGTATTTAAAAGCTAGGCTCATTATAGAATCACAACAAACCCCTCATGACTGGTGCAGTAGACAGTGAGGTAGAGGGCGAGCCCTGGAAAGACAGAAGAAAAGTAGCAGTGAGTTCTGGGTACCTTTGTGCAGACGAAACAGAAAAACGCAGGCAGTGAAGTAATAGTGTTCCGTTACTAATGCCAGCAATAGATAATTGCAACAATTATCTATTAGATCATAGGTACTAATTAACAGATAATTGCGCAACTCCGGAAATCAATAAATAACTGATTCCCCTCAGAGAACGTCTTCTACATTTTTATATTAAAAAGACTCCAGAGTTGTAATGGATTAAAATCCTACGGAAGGGAAAGAAATGGCATCAGCCACTAGTTCTGCAGAAGCGAAAAGTAATACTGATAGAGTTTAGATGGAAATTTTCACTTTGTGTGTTTAGTTTGGGGATTCTTTTTAAATCATTCATACCAGCGATTTAGTTCTTAAGGCTGTTTCTTTGAGATTAAGTGACAGGACTTCTGTTACTCTTTTCTTCTTGGAATGCTTCTTGATAGTCTTACGTCAGCCAGAACTTCTGTCTCTGTCGCAGATGTGAACAATGACCGTAGCTAAGAAGCCCAAATCTTCAAAGCCTAAAAAGCCCTCTTCAAGGCGGTCTGGCAAATCCAAGAAACCAAGTCCTAAAATACTGATGTCACGCACCGCCAACTGGGGCCGGATAGTGCCTGCAGAAGATTCAAGCCAAGTCTCTGTGGCCCAAGGACGTGGAGGTGCTATTTACTGTAGATCATCTGAAAAATCTAAGGCTTTTGCCCCAAGAGATCTAAGTAAGTGTGCGTTCTATCCTGCCTCCATTGTCTTCAAAGCAAAAGTAGAAAATGCAGTTCTTACTTGTTGCACTGCTAGAGAAGGGGACTACTGTGAAGAAAGACTTCAAAAGCGAATCCCCTAAGGCAACTGAAGTGACTGATGTTACAGAAATTAATTTTGATATATTTACAGTCAACAGAGAAATATGGGGAGCTTTTTGTAATGCACAGATTCCTCCATGTCTTTTCTGTTTTGCAGAGAAAAGTGTTTGATTGTTGCTCTTCACAGCTTCCATTTTTCACAGGTTTTTTGAAGGATAACATTGCTCAGGAAAAAATCTGGTATCTGTAGGGGTACCGTCATTCCTAGTTCCTAGTTTTTACGTTTTTACCGTATAATTTCAAGTCTAAGTTTGTGGTTTAAGTTATAATAAGGAAAAAAAGAGTAGTTGAGTTAATCAGGTTAAAGATTATAGATGGAGAGGAACTTGGCATTAGGTGCTACAAACAGAATGGCAGTTAGCCTTGCCTTAGAAAAATTAAAATGGTTGACTAAAGTTTTTTTTTTTTTTTTTTTTTTTTTTTCCCCAAAACATTGTGTTGACCAGCCAATTTGAATTTGTTGGTATTAAAGCTGTCTGCAATAGGTTTTTCTTGTTTGGATTGTAGCTAGCTCCTCTAGGTGCTCCTGCAGAATAGTACTTTTTTAAATACCTTTCTTCGAAACAAACAAACAAGATCTCTTTTTAAATTTAACTTTCTTGCAGTCGTTAATGATGGAATTGCTCCGCCACAGAGCATTCTTTTTCCACCTGAGAAGATTTGTATGGATTGGCAAGAAACACAAAGTGTTGGAGTTGGCCTGTACAATCTTGGCAACACATGTTTTCTTAATGCTACTCTACAGTGTTTGACCTACACACCCCCACTTGCCAATTACATGCTTTCTCTTGAGCACAGCCAGTCATGTGAGTACTTTCTAACAGTATTTTGAATCTGTTGGATAGCTCTGAAGGTGAAAGAACAGCAGTGATTCTGTGAGATAAGCTTATTTGCCTGATTTTACCTGTAGCAGCTGGCTTTGAGCACTGTATTAGCAGTGGGCTCCGAATAGCATATGGAGTGCAATTAATGCACCATGTTTTATTTATTTAGTTATTTGTTTGTTTGTTTGTTTGTTTGTTTATTAAAGGATCATTTATTGCTTCATGGGAATAATGAAGTGCATTGGACAGTAATGCATTTGGTAGTAATTTTAGAGAGTAATACATTTTGCAGCCTGTGGAGTTCACATTCCTGTCAGCCTTTACAACTGCGACTTTGCAGTAGTCTTTTAGATTTCTCATCACAAAATGCATTTGAATACAGGCTTAGTGGATATTTTTCTTCTGTCAAGTTGTGTGAAATGAAATGTTACAAGACTGTTGGGACATTGGCATCTTGGGAGAATAGAATGTAGCAAGGAGAGTGGATATTGTATCTATAGTTTAAATTGTACTTAGATGTTTGTAGGTATGGATATTTCGCTGGACTGGGATGCTTTGTTCTTTCACTCTTCAGGTCGTGAACAAGATTTTTGCATGATGTGCACGATGGAGACTCACATTAACCAGGCCCTGCGTTGCACTGTTGATGCCATCGAGCCTACGCATGTTATCAGTAATCTCAGTCGTAAGTGGCTTCAGATGTGTTTCTTTTCGATAGCTTGTAATCTTCAAATAATTATTTGATGTGTCTAAGTGGTTTTAACACTCCAATGAAGAGAGATTTTAGAAATACAAGAATGATTTCATTTTTAAATGAGGTCAATACTATCATCTTCTTATTTAGGAATAGGACAACATTTCCGTTTTGGCAGTCAAGAAGACGCACACGAGTTCTTGCGCTATACTGTTGATGCTATGCAGGAAGCGTGCTTGAACGGAAGCACCGAGTAAGCATAAACAAGTTCACTTTCATACATTCTCTAGCACCTTCTAGTCCTTTATTTACTCTCAGAAATGATCTCTAGCACCTTTTAGTGCCTTATTTACTATCAGCAACGCAAGTCTACATCATCCTTGGTTTTCATCAAACTCTTTGAAGAGTTAACTCTGTGCCTTAAATCTTCGGAGGTCTGATTATAATTTATTTCCAGATTGGACAGATCTTCTCAAGCTACCACCATCATTCATCAAATATTTGGAGGATTTCTAAGATCGAGAGGTACTTGAAAAAATATTCCTGTCCTTAGAACTGATCTGTGTCTTTTGTCGGTAGTAAAGCAGTCTGTAGTTTGTCTAAAGTAGTATCTGTCAACAACTTGAATTTGGACAGTTAGTCTCCTTCACATAATGTTAAGCATTTATATTTTGCTTCCAGTGAAGTGCTTGAATTGCAAAGCAGTTTCAGATACGTATGAGGCATTTCTTGATATCACTTTGGATATAAAGGTAAGATGTTTTCTAAATATAATTCATGATGTTTAAGTACATGCATAACTTTCTAAATTAAACTTGTTTAACTTAAAAAACCAAACCACATATAATGTTAAAACATAAGAGCTTGGTGGTGCTAAGGAAGTGGATTGGACTTTCTCCTTCCGTGGAACCCATGTAAATAGTCTCCACATTTGTATTGGGTTTAAGGGGAAAGAATTCTCTTTCTGCAAAAATTATAATGCTGTCATACTTCTTTGTTGTTCTACCTCAATATACATCTAATTGTTAGACTGATGAATTTGTCCCCAGTATTGATGACAAAGCACACTGTAGATGCTGTGTAGGCAACTGGGAAAGTATTTGTTCCAAAGTCAAATGCCTTCCAGGTGAGGTCAATGCTGAGCATGCTCTTTCTGCCTCCTTCTTCACAGTGCTCCTAGTAGATCGCTTGAGTATGTTAGTAAGATTCTCTTATAAACTACTAGTATGTGTCTGGAATTTTGAATTACGGTGACTTTGCGCTCTTCTTTCTCGCTGCTCTAGGCGGTTTCGTCTGTTAGCAGAGCTCTGGAACTCTTTGTGAAACCTGAAGAGCTGGATGGAGAGAATTGCTATAAATGTAGCGAGTAAGATTTTGACGACTTAGGTCTTAATCCTAGATGTCAGTTTTCTATGTTGCATGACTCTGTTGGACTACCTCTAAACTTTGGATCTACTTACAAGTTTTGTGGAAGTTTATAAAAGACTTGGATTTTTGTTTCTTTGGAGGGGGGAAGTCTTGTTCATAGGCATTCCCTATGGGTTTGCAATTCTCTGGCTTGTATTTTGCCATCAGAATTCAAAAAGAGCTACTTTTGTTCTTTCTCTTTATTAGCTCTCGACAGTACTTTTCTTGATGTAAACTGCCCAGTTTCCGTTGTTCTCTGGGCTAGTGGCTAATTTTCACTGCTTACACCGTAGGTCCTACCTTGGAGCGGGCAATGTGTCAAACTGAACTATTTTGTTTCAAAGGATGGCAGATGGGTTCAGTGTCTTTCCAGACAAGCTCAGTACATGAAGACTTCCTACTGTTAAATGTCTCCCTCCTGTAGAATGACCATGTGTTTCTGTTGTATTTTTGATGTTGATAGTCGACCTATGTTGGAGATTATTTGCAATTTCTAGCCCTGGGGACCAAGGCTCTCTCGTTCCGCTTTCAGTATTTGTATTTCCCTTGAAAGCTGAAAGAATGTATCCAGGATTGGAGTTCAAATAGCCACTTTTGTAGACCAAGAAATGGTACCTTGCCATCCAACCTGGTCATACCCTTTTGTGAGAGATTCCTGTTCCCGCTTTGTTGGGAAAATTGACCTTCTTCTGTGTATTAACAAACCTGACACGCAGTGCATGGGTTTATGAAAAGAAAAAAGACCAACCTATTATGCAAGTAAATATCATTCAAATAGCATAGGCATGCGTGAGACATTAAAAGGAGTTTGTTTTGGGGGCGAAAAAAGAAGATGCCTTCAAACACTTATCTCTGCTTGTTTTTAAGGTGTAAAAAGGTGGTTCCTGCATCCAAGAGATTTACCATACACCGTTCTTCCAAGGTTCTCACAATATCACTGAAAAGATTTGCAGATTTCACAGGTGGAAAGATCAACAAGGTATATTTACCACTGTAATGCAACTATATCATTGTGTAATGGGACATCCCCCAAAGCTGAAAGTTGTTAATATTTTCAGACAATAATTGTAGACTAACGACTATGGCTTATTCTTTCTCTTAATATCAATAAAGTTCCCGCTTGACAAGAAGCATATGCTTTCCTCTGAGAAGGCTGATTCATCAGGAAACAGTTCTCTGCAACTTCTAGTCTTAACCGTTGTTTATGGGAAGACTTATTTGTAGTGAATCAAGAAATATATTCGAGAAATATATTCTAGAAATCAATTCTAGTCTGTGTTTTTTGGAAGTGTTTTTCTCTGGCTAGTCCACGAAGTACTCTGGGATAATTTTTCTATCTTCTTGATGTCTCTTTAGGAGGTGAAATATCCGGAGTATTTGGACCTGAGAGCCTACATGTCGCAGTCAATGGGAGAACCACTGCTCTATGCCTTATACGCGGTGCTGGTACATCACGGTGTCAGCTGTCACTCAGGACACTATATATGCTATGTAAAGGTAGAAGTCAACAGCATTTCTAACAGGGTAAAGGTTGTGCTGGCAAACCAATTAAAGCATGACTAGCAGCTACTGTTTCTAGGGAAAAAGATTTCATTATATTTTTATTTGACATGTGTGTATTTTGTTCCTACCCGTGATTTCAATTGGAAAACATGCAATTCACCTAAAGAAATCGTTGTCTTTATTTGCAGGCTGGTAATGGACTTTGGTATCAGATGAATGATGCTAAAGTAGTGCGTACTGACATTAAAAGAGTTCTTGGTCAGCAAGCTTACATACTTTTTTATATCAGGTAATAACAAATCTTAAAATGTGTTCAGAAGAGATTTACTTTCCTGTTATTGATATTTTTCTGTTTTGCAAGTGTTTTTCTTGCTATCCCGGGAGAAGATTATTATTTGTCTAATTCAGTTCTGTCTAACCTGAAATTCTCTGTGTCGTTTATTGTCTTTTGTTGCTTGGCCTTAAACTGCAGCACTTGTGTAAATTGCTATCTATGTGTTATCTGTAGCTGGCTACTTTAGAGAAGGAGAGAAATGAAGGTCATCTGTGGTGTAAGAATGAATTATTGCTCTGCAAGTGATAGTCTTAGTAGGAAGACTGTTCTCTACTTTTCAGTCTGTAGTCTTGGCGAAGCCTTCTGTGGAGAAGGCTTCCATATCGTATGAGCTGTTCCTCTAAAATGATAGGATGGGATTTAATCCAAGAGTAGGCTGAAAGAAAAACTAAACTACGATCACTGCTCTTTTCTGAAGGCGCTATGATTTGACACTTGGAGAACGTGCGTTTTACTTGCCAGCACCATCTTATCCCTGTTCATTCCCTCCTGGTCAGCAGGGGGCTAATAGTAAGCAGGCTGGATTTCTGGGACCACGACTTCTTCCTCATATGATTAAGGTAATTCAGGGAAGCGGGAGGGCAGATAACGGCACCAAACTGCTAGTGGGTTTGGGGTTTGGTGTGGGGTTTTTTGTTTGGTTTTCGGCATCTTAGTTTTGTTTTCCTTCCCACACTGCAGCTTTCTTCACAGCCCTCATGCTACAGCCAGAGTCATTCAAACAGTGGTTACTGCTAAATTGTGCAGCCATGCGACTCCATTACTTTATACCTCCAAGACAGCTTTCTAAAGCACAGAGAGCTACGCTCTTTGACTATTTAAGCAGAGTGTACTAATCCTCAAATCATTTAAAAGAGGACTTGTTTTTCCTATCCTCGTCACTTTAGCTAAGACAGGGAAAACTAAATGTCTTATTCCTGAGCACCAGAACGATTACTTCAGGCTTTTCAGGGTATGTTTAAAGGGGAAAATAAATATATTTGGGAATAGCAGCAGGTAATGTTAAGTTGCTTGGCTGGTTTTCAAAGATGATGTTAATTTGATACCAATCTGCAGTAAACCAAAAGCAGGAATTGAATACGCTTATTGGACTTGCATTTATCCTTAAAGGGCAGTGTGTTTTTCTTTTTAGGTGTTAAGACCATTTGTAGAAACACTCAGTAGGAGAGTTTTGTGTTTCAAAATGTTACATGCAGTGTTTGCGTTAATCCATCTTGCAATTTCTTCTTTTTAAATACAGAATTCAAGCCGTTTAAATGGAAATGGATCCATAAAAGAGGACACAAAGACCACTGGTGTCACCCTAAAAAGGCCATCTTCAGCACCACCAATGGCCTGTGTTCAAAACCAGGCAATTACCAGGCCTTCAATGACTGATACGTCAAGAAAACAGAAGATCACCATCAGTATTCACAATAAATTGCCTGCTCGTCAGACTGTGTCACAGCCTGACTGTCTTAGCAGTGCTGTGGAGGATGAAGATCTCTACCAGGCTGTTCCTTCATCCACAATTACAAATTCGGTAATGCAAATGAAGCAAATGCAAACAAACAAAAAAGTTTCTGATGAAATTTTTGTGGAGCCAACAGTGAATGAAAATCCTAAACTCAGCTCTGATAACACAGTCCCTTATGGTGCAGAATCTTCAGGAAAATCTGAGGAGGAGTCAAAGGGCTTATTTCAAAGGAATTTGAAATGCAATGCAATGTCCTCTAATGGAATTTTGGTTGGAAAGGTAGTCCGTACATTGCAGCATTCCAATTCTTCCTGTCAGAATGCTGACAAAGGAAGATCCCAGCATGAGCTGCCAAAAACAGATTCACTAAATGGTGCTATTAGGTTAGTTACTGAATCTAAAGAAAACGGACTGAAACTTGATGATTCCACTTGCCGAGTTGAACCTGTTAAACCTTCTGAGATGTTCTTTTCTAAAACAAATGGATCGCTTGAAACATAGATTTGCTCCATCGAGAATTTCTCACCTACGATGTATTCGGGAGTGTTTATTGTGTTCCTAATTCAGGTGAAATACTGAGAAAACACAGCACACGTGATCGTAAGACTTTGTGGTATTATCTCCTTAGAATTTGCAGACCTGAGCTTACATTAGAACTTGTCAACTTAAGCTCAGCTGAGATAAAAATTCCTAAGTTTCCTAAAGTAGATTTTGGGGGGTGAGTTGGGGTTATCTTTGAAGTGTAGATAATGCATACAACTCACAGCGGTCTTGCTTACCATTTAATGGAGACATTCTGACAAGACTAGTCCTCAGTACTACTACAAATAGTATTTTTTTGTCTGCTGACTTGTGCGTTTTAATTGCAGATGCCTGGAGCTATGCCTTCAGTCAATCGAGAAGTCATCACGGAGTCCTTCAGAGCCAGCCAGCTGAACAGCTTGTCAGAGGAAATGAGGTAAAATGAGCACAGTCTGATTAAGACAAGACTTTATGGAAGTTCGTTACAGTTTTATCTGTCTACTAATAGTATTTAATGGAAGGATTTAAATTAGTACAATTCCATACTGTGTGTCCAGTGTCACGAACAGAACTAATGATCAGCACTGAGCATATCACTCTGATGCAGGTTGGTGCCTCAAGGAGAACTTGTGTTCCTTTATAGAATGTTTTTCCATTTTTCTCCACTGTCTGGAGAAACACTGGCTGTTCCCCGCTCGCCCCTATGCCTTTTTTCTCAGAGCAGCAGGTGGAAGGAGACAGATGCGTTTGCTTTTTTAGTGCAATGGCTTCAGAAGCAAGAGGGGAAAAAGCACTTTCTCTGGGAGCTGAAGACGGTGTCCTAATCACAGGAGAGGTTTCTAAATGGCATATCATTGCGAGGGTTCCTTTAGTCCGGAGGTTTTTGTTTGTTTGTTTGCCTTTGGAAGGTTTTACTCTTAATATTCACGTCCTTCAGCAGAAGTGAGAAATGGGTTTTTATTTTATGCAGTGTTGCGGAACCTCCGAAATCTCCTGGGAATGATGAATACCTCACCCAGTACCAATGTGATGACTGTGGAGACAAGGAGAAAGCAAGAAGATCAAAAGAACGTGACCTCATTTCAAAAGAAAATGTTTTGTCCGGCAAAGAGTCTTGTGAGCCTGGTGAGAAATTGCGGCAAACTTCCTCTCTCAAGTCTGACACTGAATGTAGCTCTAACAATCTTTCTTCCTTAGCTATTGCAGATAGACGCCAAGATACAAAGGACAAGACTAAAACCACTGAGAAAGAGCATTACCGAAGCAAGAGGGAACATGCTCCTAGTGAAGAGAAGGAGAGTCAAAAAGCAGGTCCTTCCAGCAAGAGGAGGTGTTCTCAGAGCGTGGAATTTGTTGAGCAAAAGAGTCACAAGCAGGAGTACTGGGAGGGAAGCAGGTACAGATCTTTCCCTCGTGAAAGAAACAGCCCTGAGAATGGCAGAAGAGCAGTCAAATATTCAAAGTACAGATCTGGCAGCGGAGGAAGATCAGAACAAGGTAGCAATAGGTACTACCGATCCAAAGGGGAAAGAAGTTGGAGCAGAGAAAGATACTATCGAGACGAAGCACGGAGATGGGAAAGATGTGGCTATTACAGTGATTACTATTCACCTCATGCGACAGGAGACAGTAGAGAGAGAAAGTTCTCTCACGGCGATTCAGCCTTTGACAGATTGACTGCAACTTACTACAGCAGGTCACATAAGCATTATCATTACAAAAGCAGATGGCCTCACGGTTCCCTCTTGAGAGAGGAAGATGTACGTCGCTTTAGCACACCCCGAGCAGACTTGCATCGTTGCTCGGTACCTCAGCAACATTCCGGAAGACATTCTCGTGAAAGACATGCGCTTCCACCTGTGTCAGCTCATTTGGAGAACTGTCGCCAGAAAAATGAAACAGAAGGAAACAGAAAAAGAAAATATACCCGTGCAGAAGGTAGTGAAAGTGAAATAGAAAGGAAAGACAGAAAGATAGAAAAGGAGCTTTTAGGTGGTGAAAAAAATGCAAAAATATCACAAGTTCTGGAAGAAAAAGAAGTCTAAGGATAAACATGGAGAGAAGGATTCCAAGTAAGCAAGGATTCCGGCATACTCCGCATTTTTTATCCTAATTCTTTTCTGGGTGCTTCTCATGTCTTCCTTTTTTTTTTTTTTTTTTTTTTTTTTTTTCTGGTAGTTTCTAAGTTCTTTAGATAGCACCAGCTGGCTGGGGATCATGTTGTTAGGTTGATCAGTGAAGACAGGAAAGCTCTTGCTGAATTGTGTCAGAGCACTAGCTTTGGACCACATAGTTCGAATCACATCCGTACACCATTCCAGATTAGGTTAAAAGATTTTTTCTGCTTGCACGTATTCCAGAGCTAGCCGTTGTTAATGATCTGTGTACAAACCAGGACCTATGGTCCTTCAATCTGACGGCTTAAGTTTGCTGCATCTAAAGTAAGTTGTGTGTGCACAAAGCACCACAAAATAGCTGACATGCTGCAAATCATCACCTGTGGTAAAATAAATCAGGTTTCATATAGGCAACAAGTGCCACATCTTTTTTTCCCTTTTTAACTTGCATGTTTCTTTCAGACTTCATGATTTGTGTTTCTGTGCGCTCCGCTTTGACAATGCCAATCGCAAGCGTAAGAAAAAGAAGAAAAAGGAGAAGAAAAAGAAGAAAAAGGAGAAACACCAGGAAAGCAAAAGGCTCCTTGGAACACTTAGATCCTCGTTTCCAGAAGATAACGCGGGAGAAGAAGGAAGAATCCCATCCTCCAGATGGCTCTTCATGTCAGTAATGCAGAAGTGAGAGCAGTAAACAACCTTACAAGGAAGGGAAGACTTCCAGTGCAGGCGAAAGCAAGAAATACTGCTCCATCGCATCCAACGACTATACTAAAGGTAAGCGGCTGCAGCGTGTGTGAGGAATTCCTTTTATATTAATCTCGAGATTATTTCAAACAGTCTTGAAGTGCTTGATGACTTAACAGTCTGCAGATTTATTATCAAATCAAAAAAAAACCCCACTTGGTAGACTATTTTTTTCCCAGTTTTGAATGGCCACTAGGAAAGAAGGCCTGAAATAAAGAGGTTAAAGGCAAATGGTTTTCATTTGGTTTGATGATGAAGTGGCAAACAAGAGGAAGAGTTGCAAGCTCCCTTCTTAAATTCAGTCCAGCCAAGTAGGAAAAGTAAATGTGGACGGACAGCTGTATCTTGGCAAAGAAGATAGTAGGGAGCAAGGAGGTTTAGCAGTCAAGATGGAAGGTGATGCCATGAGGCTTAGAGGCTAGTAATGTTCTAATGAACATGGCCAAGTCTTGCGCTGGGCAGCCTGCTTGGGTCCAAAGCCTGCAGTCCTCCCCAAGATGTCGGCGAGGGGCTGGTGAGCCGTTGGGACGGAACCCCCGTTGCCCGGGTTCCCCAAGCAACCGCCCCACTCTCCAGCCACCATGGCAGGTCCAGCAGCCGGCTCCCGCTCCTCCCGGGGCTGCGGCCCTGCTGGCGAGCCCAGCGCCCCAGAGCCCAGCCCAGCGCCCTTTTTCCCACAGAGGGTTTCCCCAGACGGCTTCCGCGGCTTGCACAGACGCAAAACTCCCCCTTCGTCGTCCCAGCCATGCCGCCAATGGTGGCTGCCTGGCTGCTGCCCTCCCTCCCCGGAGCGACGGCGCTGCCCTTGCAGCCCCCGCAGGTACCCACCCTCCCCTCCGCGCTGCCCCAGGCCACCGTCTGGCACGTGGTGCCGGGGGTCCAGGGGCAGGTGCTGCAGCTCCCCGCCGGGGTGCAGCTGCCACCTGGGGGGCACCTCCCAGCCCAGGGGCACCACCTGCAGCTTGGGCAGCTCCCCGCCGGGGGGCAGCTCCCTGCTGTGGGGCAGCTCCCCGCCGGGGGGCACCAGCTGCAGCTGGTGCAGCTCCCCGCTGTGGGGCAAAACCTGCAGCTGGTGCAGCTCCCCGCTGTGGAGCAAAACCTGCAGCTGGTGCAGCTCCCAACCATGGGGCACCAGCTGCAGCTGGTGCAGCTCCCCGCCGGGGGGCAGCTCCCCCACACCGCTCCTCCCTGTGCCCCCTTTGTCCATCAGTGGGGACAGCCCATGGTGACGGGGACACTGGTACCCCACCATGCGCTGGGGCTGGGGCCCAGGGCCGTGCTCCATGGGGAGCTCCTGCACCCCGCAGGCACCTGCCTGTTGCAGGCCCCCGCCCAGCGCAACCCCCCGCCACCCCTCGTCCCGGGGCCTCCGCTGCGGGGGCAGGCGCTCCCCACGCCCCGCACCCTGAGCAGCAGCTGGGGACAGCTGCCGGAGCCCTGCTTGCACGCCGTGGGGCTCAGCGAGGACCAGGGGCCCCCGCTGCCCGGCCCCACTGCCCCCAAGCCTGCCCAGGCTCCAAGGATCGCCAGCACCCAGACGGCGACGCCTGACGGTGAGTTTGGGGCTGGCACAGCCGGCCGCTGGGCGCCCCACACCCAGGGGCCATGGGAAAGCTGACATCGCCCGTCTTGGGGGATTTTCTTGCTTCGTCCTCAGCGGCGACAGCCCCGCAGGTGCCTGAGGAGCCCCCGCAGCTGCCCGAGCTGGGCCCTGATGCCTTTGCCGAGGCCTTTCCAGAGCTGGCAGGGGACAGCCAGCAGCTGCAGCACATGCAGGACGAGCTCCTGGCCGACCTGGACATCCCCATCCCCGGCATGGAGGAGCTGCTCAGCTGGCTCGATGCCGTGGAGCCCCAGGACGCCTTCCCCGATTTGCCCAGCAGTCCTGCCCTCAGCCGCTTCCTCTCGCAGCTGCCCGACCTCTGCGAGGACATCGAGGAGCCGAGCACGCAGGGACTGGAAGCCACAGGAGCCCTCGGTGAGGTCCCCTCAACCCCTGGGCTGCGCCCCGAGAAGCTTGAGGGTGGGCTGTCGCTGCAGTCCCCCGTCGTGCCAGCAGTGAGCCCCCCGCTCAGCCCTGCAGCCAGTCCCCTGCCCAGTGCGCTTAGGAGCCCCCTACCCAGTCCACCCCTGAGTCCCCCCAGGAGCCTCCCTGACACCCAGCTCCTCAGTGCCCTTAGTAGACCCCAGCCCCAACCCCCCCAGCGTTCCCTCAAGACCCGCCCCAACCCCAAGGTCCCCAGTGCCCTTAGTAGACCCCAGCCCAAATCCCCCCCGAGTTCTCCCAAGAAACGCCCCAACCCCAAGGGCCGCAGTGCCCTTAGTAGACCCCAGCCCAAATCCCCCCCGAGTTCCCCCAAGAAACGCCCCAACCCCAAGGGCCGCAGTGCCCTTCGTAGACCCCAGCCCAAATCCCCCCTGAGTTCCCCCAAGAAACGCCCCAACCCCAAGGGCCGCACTGACCATAGGAGACCCCTGCCCAAACGCCCCCTGGGTCCCCTCAAGAGTCCCCCGCCTGCCCCTGCGTCCACCGGCACCAAGCGGGGGGCCAAGCGCCCTGCGCCCAGCAGCACCCCCGGGACAGCGCAGAGCTGCCAGCACAGGAGGCCGACGACGGAGAACCCCCCCGGCAAGGAGAGGAAGACGCTGCTGGGCCAGGCTGGCCAAGGCCGCAAGAGACCGTGCCAGGGGAAGACGGCTGGCAGCAGCACGGTGGCTGGCAGCAGCAGGGAAGCAGGCAGCAGCGCGCAGCAGCTGGCGATCAACAGCACCACGGCACCCAGCAAGAGAGTGCGAAGCCCAGGGGCTGCAGGGGGGCAAGGAGCAGCGGCGCCACCTCCCCGCAGAGCGCGGCTGCTGCCGGAGACTCCGAGTGGGGAGCCCCGTGCCGTGCGGCCCCAGGACAGGCTCTGTCCCCAGGCCAGCGGGGCCAGGACGCTGCAGCGCCAGCAGCCGGGGACAAAGACCCCCAGCGAGACTTTGCAGCCGCTGGGGGCCAGGGCCAAGGCGCTGGGGCCAGCGTGCCAGCTGGCCTGTGTGCAGCCGCAGCCCACCTCCAGCAGCCCCAGCAGCATGCCCAGCGCCCCGCCGACAGTGCCAGGCTCCAGCTACCCGTGACCGACCTCGGGCTTCTCCTCGACGGCCCCCGCAGCACCCAGGCAGGCACAGAGACCTCTGCAGGCACCTGCTCCAGCTTCAGCCACGCTCCTCAGCCCTTGCCCCTCTCGCTTGCCCTCTCCCCTCTCTCGTGCTGGACCTACGCACTGCTTGCCACTCTCAGGGATGGGCAACAGCGCCAATGGCAAATGCGCGCGCGCCTCACCCAGGAAGGTGGCAATGGCAAGCTGGGGAGATGCTGGCAGCAGCTGGGCTGGGAAAGCTTGGCCATGGCAACTGCTGCTTGGGACACCAAAGGGCTGAGAGACAAGACTTGCTTCTTCTTTCGGGGCATTGCTCTTCTTTCCTGCCTTCTGGATTAAATTCCTCTCCTTAGGTGGTCACTCAGCAAGGCCTCTGCCTGCAGAGCACTTCTTCTTGCACTGGCATGCCAAGGGGATAAGAACTGGGAGGTCTTTGGGATAGCAAATGATCAGTGGGATGGGAAGTGATGATGGGGATAGCAATTCATTGGAATGGGAAAAATGGGTTTTATTTGTATTAAATTTAAATTTTTAAATTTTCATTTAATTTATTGGTTTTCTTATTTATTTAATTAAATCCACTTTATTCACTGTGTTGTACAGTATGGCATTGTTTTATTATTATAAAATTATAAGTATTTAATAGTATTAAATATTTTTATATATTAATATCTTATAAACTGTAAGTATCATTATTTATTATTTTGTTGGTTTTTATTCCTTTTCTACCCTATTAAACTCTCTTCATCACAACGCACTGGTTTGGATTTTATTTTTCCTTCCGAGTCATTCTGGATTCACTCCGGATGGGGGGACACTAGCGAACGCCTGTGTGCTTCAGATCCAAGGTCACCTTTGCCCTCATTCAAGATACATATTTGCATCTGTTGTTGTGAAACAAAATTAACAACAGGAACAATAAAGTTACCTACTTGCTAGCAGCAGCTCTACATTTGCTGGGGTCTGCTCTGTGCATTTTGAAGACCATTCCATGCTCT
The DNA here is from genome assembly GCF_964211825.1 of Aythya ferina. NCBI lineage: Eukaryota > Metazoa > Chordata > Aves > Anseriformes > Anatidae > Aythya > Aythya ferina. The sequence continues at coordinate 468,620 of NW_028181422.1, forward strand.
TCAGCCCCTTCAGGAGGAAATGTATGGTTCTAGGAAAATGCGTCTTGACCTGATGCAAAGCTGTGACGCAGCCTGCAGCTGCTGCAAGCCCTGGCATTTTACCTGCAGCCCCTCCAACAACTCTGATGTTCCCTGCATCGACTTCAACCACTGCGGCAGGACCTGAGGCCCCTCAAAGCCTTGTCACACACCCTGCGGCCCCTCGAGCCCCTGGCATGTTCCCTGCAGCCCCTCCAGCCCCTGGCATGTTCCCTGCAGCACCTCCAAGCCTGGCACAGGCCCTACAGCTGGCTCCGGGGACGACCCCGCTGCTGTCTCAGGCACCAATACACACAAGGGGAAGGAATGCATGCAGAAGTCATCTTGTTTCGGAAGGGCAGAAAGTCCTCCCAAGGAGGGGAAGGAGCAAGAGGAAGGCGAGGCAGCCTACCCCAAGGTAGGGCCATCCCAGGGCACAGGAGGCTGTTGGAAAGGAGATTAGATAGAAAAGCAGCAGGAAGCAGGTGATCCCCATCCCTGGGCGAGCTGCGAGCCATGGGACAAGATTGCAGCTGTCCTCCAGGCGAGCACATTGTCAGCTGGCTGCTGCGCTGCTGGGATAGCAGCTGCGGGAGCCTGGCAGCAGAGGGCAGGGAAGCCAAGCAGCTGGGATCCTTCTCTGGGGAAGGGGGCACTGAGAAAGCGCTTGAAAACAGGGCACAAGCCCTCAGCCTCTGGAGGCGTGAAGGAAAGGGATCCCTTCTGGGAAGATGCTGTGGGCTTGCTGAGGCTCGAAGAACAGACGGTGCTGGCTGCTACCAGCGTGCTGCAGCAGCGGCAAGACAGAGCCGTGGTGGTTTTCCTCAGCTGGGCAGCTGAGCTCCAGCACAAGCGCTCTCTCCCTGCCCCTCCTCCAACGCCAAGGGGAGAAAAGAGGCTGGCAAGGGCTCAAGGGCTGCCAGAAGGACAGGGAGATCACTCCACAAGGAGCGTCACGGGCAAAGCAGGCTCAGCACAGCCTGTTCCAGTCCAGCCCGGGGCCTGCTCCTGCGGGGGCTCTCCACAGGCCGCGGCCTCCTCCAGGCCACAGCCACCTGCTCCACCGGGGGCTCCTCCAGCCACAGGGGGGCTGCAGCGTGGAGATCTGCTCCACGGGGGACCCATGGGCTGCAGGGGGACAGCCTGCTCCACCAGGGGCCTCTCCCTGCACAGGCCGCAGGGGAACTGCTGCTGGGAGCCTGGAGCACCTCCTGCCTCCTGCTGCACGGACCTTGGGGGCTGCACAGAGCTTTCTCACTCCTCCCTGAGCCAGACGCTGCTGGGCAGCAGCTTTTGTTCCCTTTCTTAGATGGGCTCTCCCCCAGGCGCAAACATCATCCTTTTGCTCTGCGTTCTGGGCAGCAGCGGGTGGGTCCCTCCTGGAAGGAGCCTCCTGGCAGCGGCCCTGAGCTCCCATGGGGCAGCTGCTGCATTCTCCTCACAGAGGACACCCCTGCAGCCCCCCGCTCCCACAGCGTGGCCACGCAAACCCAAGCCAAGACACCGAGCAAGCCTCCCTGATTGCCAGCCAGCAGCTGGCTCAGCCTGGGACCCCAGGCCAGTGCCCACAAGACTCTCCTGGGCCTTGAAAAGCAAGCCTTGTGGGGACGGAGCACCCACAAAGAACGGACTCACACAACAGGACTCCTTGCCAACACCGCCTCACAGACACCTGGGCCTTGAGCGGGTAGCTCACCTTGAGCGAGCTCATTTCCTTCCCAGTAGCTGAAATGTGCCCTTTCGGGGGCATTTGGGGGCTACAGCGTGCTGCTGAGAGGGATGTTGGAGCTCCTGCAGGGCAGTGCTTCCACTAAGGCAAGGCCTTTTCTGCATCTTCTACTGCCCTGCAAGCGAGGATGCTTGGGGCACCCAAGAAGCTGGCAGGGGACACAGCTGCAGGGATTGCAGGGATTCCTAAAGTCATAGCCAAATACAAGAAAGACAGGAGGACGTGATGCTTCCGAGAGAAAGGAGCTCGCTTTGGGGTCCAAATCCATCCATTTTTCAAATTAAAATATTTTCATATATTTTATTTGGGGCCTCCTCCTCCACCATCACTTCCTCCAACACATCCTCCTCCTCCTCATTTTCTAGGATTTTTCTCTTTTTTATTTTTTGGCCTCCTCCTCCTCCTCCTCCACCACCTCCTCCTCCTCCTCTTCCACCACCACCTCCTCCTCCTCCTCCACCACCTCCTCCTCCTCCTCCTCCACCTCCTCCTCCTCCTCCTCCACCTCCTCCTCCACCACTTCCTCCTCCTCCTCCTCCACCTCCTCCTCCTCCTCCACCTCCTCCTCCTCCTCCTCCACCTCCTCCTCCTCCACCTCCTCCTCCTCCACCTCCTCCTCCTCCACCTCCTCCACCTCCTCCTCCTCCACCTCCTCCTCCTCCACCTCCTCCTCCTCCACCTCCTCCTCCTCCACCTCCTCCTCCTCCTCCACCTCCTCCTCCTCCTCCACCTCCTCCTCCTCCTCCACCTCCTCCTCCTCCTCCACCTCCTCCTCCACCTCCTCCTCCACCTCCTCTACCTCCTCCTCCTCCTCCACCACGTCCTCCTCCTCCTCCTCCTCCACCACCACCTCCTCCACTACCTCCTCCTCCTCCTCCTCTCCATTTATAGGGAGGAGCAGCCACACCCCCGGTTGATGACAAGCTATTTGCATCATAGCTAACAATCGCTACCCAGGCAACCAGGCCACAAGCAATGCATCACAGAGCGTCATCAAGTTGCTAGGAGCCGCCAGCTGCTACCTTACAGGGCTACGGTGCCATGGTCCTGTGGGATTACAAACAGAACTAGAATTAGGAGCGGTGGTCAACGCTCAGCACCAGAGAGGGTGTTTTGTTTTGGAGTCCTCCGCCTCCTCCTCCTCAACCACCTCCTCCTCCACCTTCTACTCCTTCTCTTTTGTTTTTTGTTGGCCTCCTCCTCCACCACCTCCTAGTCCTCCTCCACCTCCTCCTTTTTGTTTTTCTTTTTTGCTGCCACTTCCTTCTCTCACATTCTACTATTTCTCCTCCACCTTCTTCTCTCCTCTTCCACCTCCATCGTGTCCCTCTGCCTAGCCCTTGCTCACCTCCTCTTTTGTCACCGCTTCCTACTCATCCGTCTCCTTTTCCAGAAATGCCGCCACCTCCTCAATCTTCTCCGCCACCACCTCCTCCTCCGCCACCTCCTCCACTGCCCCCTTCCCCTCTTACCCCCCCCCCCCCTTTTCCACCTATGCCTCTTCCTCATCCTCCTCCTTTTCTGTTTCCATCTTCTCCCATCTCCCCTCTCCAGCACTCTGGCTCCCACTGCCCCCCTTTGGCCCTTTTATAGGGAGGAGCAGCCACACCCCTGATTGATGACAAGCCATTTGCATAAGAGCTAACAATCGCTACCCAGGCAACAAGCAGCGCATCACAGAGCGTCATCAAGATGATAGGAGCCGCCAGCTGCTACCTTACAGGGCCACGGTGCCATGGTCCTGTGGGGTGACAAATGGAACTAGAATTAGGAGCGGTGGGCAGCGCTCACAACCAGAGCCTCCCAGAGAAGCCGCCTTGGCACACCTGGTTCGTGGCAACTTTTCCTGACATCTCTGGGCTCACCATCATTGCTACCAGCATGCCTTAGCAAGGAGCATGCAGAGGAAGTTGGCCAGGAAGTTTCTGCCGAGGTGGAGGAGGCTGTGGAGGAGGAATAGTCAGTAGGGCTGGAGAAGGAGAAGGAGGAAGAGGCAGTGGAGGTGGAGGAGGTGTTGGAGGTGCAAGAGGCAGGGAAGGAGGAGAAGGAGGAGGAAAATGAGAAATAGGATTAGCAGGCGGGGGACGAGGAGGATGCGGTAGACAAGGAGGAGGCAGTGAATGAGGAGGAGGCAGTGGACAAGAAAAAGGCCGTGGATGATGAGGAGGAAGTGGTGGAGGAGGACGTGCTGGAGGTATCATAGAATCACAATTGTTAGAGGAGACCTTCACATTTGTCCGGTCTAGTCCTCACTGTACTACCAATGTCACCCAATAAACCATGTTCCTAAGCACCAGCTCCAACCTGTCCTTGAACACCCTGCTCCTCTGGGGCGTCCTCCACAGGTCGCAGCCTCCTCTAGGGCAGATCCACCTGCTCCACCGGGGGCTCCTCCAGCCACAGGGGGGCTGCAGCGTGGAGATCTGCTCCACGGGGGACCCATGGGCTGCAGGGGGACAGCCTGCTCCACCAGGGGCCTCTCCCTGCACAGGCCGCAGGGGAACTGCTGCTGGGAGCCTGGAGCACCTCCTGCCTCCTGCTGCACGGACCTTGGGGGCTGCACAGAGCTTTCTCACTCCTCCCTGAGCCAGACGCTGCTGGGCAGCAGCTTTTGTTCCCTTTCTTAGATGGGCTCTCCCCCAGGCGCAAACATCATCCTTTTGCTCTGCGTTCTGGGCAGCAGCGGGTGGGTCCCTCCTGGAAGGAGCCTCCTGGCAGCGGCCCTGAGCTCCCATGGGGCAGCTGCTGCATTCTCCTCACAGAGGACACCCCTGCAGCCCCCCGCTCCCACAGCCTGGCCACGCAAACCCAAGCCAAGACACCGAGCAAGCCTCCCTGATTGCCAGCCAGCAGCTGGCTCAGCCTGGGACCCCAGGCCAGTGCCCACAAGACTCTCCTGGGCCTTGAAAAGCAAGCCTTGTGGGGACGGAGCACCCACAAAGAACGGACTCACACAACAGGACTCCTTGCCAACACCGCCTCACAGACACCTGGGCCTTGAGCGGGTAGCTCACCTTGAGCGAGCTCATTTCCTTCCCAGTAGCTGAAATGTGCCCTTTCGGGGGCATTTGGGGGCTACAGCGTGCTGCTGAGAGGGATGTTGGAGCTCCTGCAGGGCAGTGCTTCCACTAAGGCAAGGCCTTTTCTGCATCTTCTACTGCCCTGCAAGCGAGGATGCTTGGGGCACACAAGAAGCTGGCAGGGGACACAGCTGCAGGGATTGCAGGGATTCCTAAAGTCATAGCCAAATACAAGAAAGACAGGAGGACGTGATGCTTTTGATAGAAAGGAGCTGGGTTTTGGGTCAAAATCCGTCCCTTTTTCTATCTCGCAGACCCCCAAGGGCGTAGGACAGCAGCACTGCAGGGCAGCAAGAGATGCTGTGCATTTCTCTCGTCCCCCTCAGACAGCCACTGGGTGACGATGGTGCCAAGTGTCTGGAAAGAGACCTTGCTTTCTCAGGCCCAGGTGTCCAGCTGCACACCAAGGCCGTCCCTGGCTTCCAGGCGCAGTTGCCAGGCCCGAGGCCGAGCTCCCCTGCGAACCCCCAGCCCAGCAGACCTTGCTCCTGGCATTGTGGAGCAGCCATTTCACGGCAGCCTTTTCTCCTGGCAGTCAGCTTAGCGCCGAAAGCTCTGTCACCGGGACACCCGAGAGCCGTGGCAGCTCAGCAGAGAGTCACTGTCAGCCTTGGAGCTCACAAAGGTGGGTGGCCACAAGTGCCCTGAGCGTCCAGCTCGCAATGAGGACTGGTGCTGGCACTCGAGGCGTGGAGGTCGGTATGGTGCAATGGGAGACGCCACTGTCCTGCTGGTGGGACAAGAGACACTGATGTGCTGCTGCTGCAGGAGGAGACTTGAAGGTGCTGCTGCTTAGAGGTGCTGAGGAGCGGGCAGCCTCCTTCGTGGTGGCTGAGCTGAGCATGCTCCTGTTCATTAGTACTCTCCCCTTCCTATGTTTTTCCTAAGGTGGAGAGAGAGAAACGCACAGATCTCTTTCTTTCCCGGTAAGAAATGGAAGAGCCTCGTATCTACATATTTGCCAGATTCATCCTAGCACCCTTGGGACTGGGGATCTGTGTTGATCTGTAATAAAGAGCAATCATCAGCACAGCAAATCCCCGTGACCTTGTGTCTATCAGCATCGTCCAAATCCCTCTCTAGAGCTGTGGGCTGGCCAAGCTGTGTGTTGGATGGTGAAGCTGGGAAATGCTTGGGATGGGGAAGGCTGAGTGGGCCGAGAAATCCTTGCTGGGATGGGAAGGTTTCCTTGGCGTGGAAAGGCATTGGGCTAGGAAATGAGAGAGGTGGGAAATGTTCCCGGGCTTTGAAAGCACTGGGAAGCAAAAGCATTGGGATGAGCAGTCGTTCCTGGGATGGGAAAACATTGGGATGGGAAGTCTTGAAAGGGGTGGGTAACATTCGCTGAGGAAGGAAATACTTGGAAAAGTCATCCAAGAGAGGGAAATTCTTTGGGACGAGATCTCTTTGGATGAAGAAACGCTTCGTGTTGATGGGAAATCTTTTGTCTGGGAATCTGTTCTCATGTGAACTTGTCAGGATGGGAAATGACCATGAGGATGAAAGCTGGTCCTGGCATGGGAAATGCTCAGGATGGGAAAGAGGCGGTGTGGAAGCGTGGTGGGCATGGCAAGTGCTGCGTGGGAGGGCAAGCCTGCTGGGGATGGCCAAGTCTTGCGCTGGGCAGCCTGCTTGGGTCCAAAGCCTGCAGTCCTCCCCAAGATGTCGGCGAGGGGCTGGTGAGCCGTTGGGACGGAACCCCCGTTGCCCGGGTTCCCCAAGCAACCGCCCCACTCTCCAGCCACCATGGCAGGTCCAGCAGCCGGCTCCCGCTCCTCCCGGGGCTGCGGCCCTGCTGGCGAGCCCAGCGCCCCAGAGCTCAGCCCAGCGGCCTTTTTCCCACAGAGGGTTTCCCCAGACGGCTTCCGCGGCTTGCGCAGACGCAAAACTCCCCCTTCGTCGTCCCAGCCGTGCCGCCAACGGTGGCTGCCTGGCTGCTGCCCTCCCTCCCCGGAGCGACGGCGCTGCCCTTGCAGCCCCCGCAGGTACCCACCCTCCCCTCCGCGCTGCCCCAGGCCACCGTCTGGCACGTGGTGCCGGGGGTCCAGGGGCAGGTGCTGCAGCTCCCCGCCGGGGTGCAGCTGCCACCTGGGGGGCACCTCCCAGCCCAGGGGCACCACCTGCAGCTTGGGCAGCTCCCCGCCGGGGGGCAGCTCCCTGCTGTGGGGCAGCTCCCCCACACCGCTCCTCCCTGTGCCCCCAGTGTCTCCCAGTGGGGACAGCCCCTGCTGACGGAGACGCTGGTGCCCCAGGATCCCCTCTGCTTGGGGCCCAGGGCCGTGCTCCAAGGGGAGCTCCTGCACCCCGCAGGCACCTGCCTGCTGCAGGCTCCTGCCCACCCCGGCCCCCCCCCACTCCTCGTGCCGGGGCCTCCGCTGCGGGCGCAGGCGCTCCCCGCGCCCCGCACCCTGAGCAGCAGCTGGGGGCAGCTGCCAGAGCCCTGCTTGCACGCCGTGGGGCTCAGCGAGGACCAGGGGCCCCCGCTGCTTGGCCCCACTGCCCCCGAGCCTGCCCAGGCTCCAAGGACCGCCAGCACCCAGACGGCGACGCCCGACGGTGAGTTTGGGGCTGGCACAGCCGGCCGCTGGGCGCCCCACACCCAGGAGCCATGGGAAAGCTGACATCGGGGGATGCCTGGGGGATTGCATTGGCTTGCTTTTTCCTCAGCGGCGACACTTGCAGAGGTGCCTGAGGAGCCCCTGGAGCTGCTGGAGCTGGGCACTGATGCCTTCACTGAGGCCTTTCCCCAGCTGGCAGGGGACAGCCAGCAGCTGCAGCACGTGCAGGACCAGCTCCCGGCCGACCTGGACAGCTCCGGCTTGGAGGCGCAGCTCAGCTGCCTGGATGCCGTGGAGCCCCAGGACGCCTTCCCCGATTTGCCCAGCAGTCCTGCCCTCAGCCGCTTCCTCTCGCAGCTGCCCGACCTCTGCGAGGACATCGAGGAGCCGAGCACGCAGGGACTGGAAGCCACAGGAGCCCTCGGTGAGGTCCCCTCAACCCCTGGGCTGCACCCCGACAAGGTGCAGGCTGGGCGGGCGCTGCAGCCCCCTGCAGCTGCTGTGCCGCCACTCAGCTCCCCCCTCAAGCCTGCAGCCCGGCCCCAGCTCAGGAGAGCCCTGCCCAAAAGGCCCCCCCAGCAGGAATTCATCCCTGCCCGCAGGAGAAGCCTGCCCCAGCCTCCCTCGGCTCCCGTCCAGAGCCCCCCCGACCCTGACTTCCTCACTGCCCTCAGGAGAGCCCTGCCCAAGCCTCACCTGAGTCCCCTCCAGAGCCCCCCCGACCCTGCCCGCAGGAGACCCCTGCCCAAGCCTCTCCCCAAAAGGCCCCCCCAGCAGGAATTCATCCCTGCCCGCAAGAGAACCCTGCCCCAGCCTCCCTTGGCTCCCCTCAAGAGGTCTCAACTTCTCCCAGCCCTGAGGAGAGCCCTGCCCAGTCCCCCTCACAGTCCCCTCCAGAGCCCCCCGCCTGCCCCTGCGCCCACCGGCACCAAGTGGGGGGCCAAGCGCCCCGCGCCCACCAGCACCCCCAGCACAGCGCAGAGCTCCCAGCACAGGAGGCCCACGACGGACAAGACCCCCGGCAAGGAGAAGACGCTGCTGCTGGGCCAGGCTGGCCAAGGCCCCAGGACGCTGCGCCAGGGCAAGACGGCTGGCCACAGCGCGCTGCCTGGCAGCAGCAGCCAAGCGGGCAGCGGCAGGCAGCAGCCAGCGAGCGACAGCACCAGGGCACCCAGCAAGAGAGCGCGAAGCCCGGGGGCTGCTGGGGGGCAAGGAGCAGCGGCGCCGCCTCTCTGCAGAGCGCGGCTGCTGCTGGAGCCCCTCCCCATGAAGCCCCGTGCCCGTGCCCGTGCCCGTGCCGTGCGGCCCCAGGACAGGCTCCGGCCCCAAGCCAGCGGGGCCAAGATGCTGCAGCGCCAGCAGCCGGGGACAAAGACCCCCAGCGAGACTTTGCAGCCGCTGGGGGCCAGGGCCAAGGCGCTGGGGCCAGTGCGCCAGCCGCCCTGTGTGCAGCCGCAGCCCACCTCCAGCGGCATGCCCAGGGCCCGGCCGACGCTGCCAGGCTCCAGCGCTGTGCCCGCTGCCCCCCGGCCCCCAGCTGGCCACAAGGCCCAGGCGCTGCCGGCACCACCAGGCAGCACAGGAGCACAGAGAGCTCCCCCAGAGCAGGCGCCCAGAGTGTGGGGCCTGCCAGCCGCAGGGGGCAAAGCGCAGCGTCCGGCTCTGCCCACGCAGCCGCGCACGCTGCAGAATCCGGCGCAGCCCCGCGTGGACTACGTGCCCTGCGTGGGGCCCTGGGCAGGCCGCGACGCAGCGCCCACGCCGCTGGAGGAGCAGGAGGAGTCGGTGCCCATCACGCCGCAGCAGCGTCCCAAGCGGGAGCGCCTGAAGAAGCTGGCCCAGGAGGAGCGGCAGCGGGCGGCCCACCAGACCAAGATCGGCCCCGTGCAATTCTTCGTGCAGCGGCAGAAGGACCACGCCATAGCCTACTATTACGGCTACCCGTGACCGACCTCGGGCTTCTCCTCGACGGCCCCCGCAGCACCCAGGCAGGCACAGACACCTCTGCAGGCACCTGCTCCAGCTTCAGCCACGCTCCTCAGCCCTTGCCCCTCTCGCTTGCCCTCTCCCCTCTCTCGTGCTGGACCTACGCACTGCTTGCCACTCTCAGGGATGGGCAACAGCGCCAATGGCAAATGCGCGCGCGCCTCACCCAGGAAGGTGGCAATGGCAAGCTGGGGAGATGCTGGCAGCAGCTGGGCTGGGAAAGCTTGGCCATGGCAACTGCTGCTTGGGACACCAAAGGGCTGAGAGACAAGACTTGCTTCTTCTTTCGGGGCATTGCTCTTCTTTCCTGCCTTCTGGATTAAATTCCTCTCCTTAGGTGGTCACTCAGCAAGGCCTCTGCCTGCAGAGCACTTCTTCTTGCACTGGCATGCCGAGGGGATAAGAACTGGGAGGTCTTTGGGATAGCAAATGATCAGTGGGATGGGAAGTGATGATGGGGATAGCAATTCATTGGAATGGGAAAAATGGGTTTTATTTGTATTAAATTTAAATTTTTAAATTTTCATTTAATTTATTGGTTTTCTTATTTATTTAATTAAATCCACTTTATTGACTGTGTTGTACAATATGGCATTGTTTTATTATTATAAAATTATAAGTATTTAATAGCATTAAATATTTTTATATATTAATATCTTATAAACTGTAAGTATCATTATTTATTATTTTGTTGGTTTTTATTCCTTTTCTACCCTATTAAACTCTCTTTATCACAACGCACTGGTTTGGATTTTATTTTTCCTTCCGAGTCGTTCTGGATTCACTCCGGATGGGGGGACACTAGCGAACGCCTGTGTGCTTCAGATCCAAGGTCACCTTTGCCCTCAACTCAAGATACATATTTGCATCTGTTGTTGTGAAACAAAATTAACAACAGGAACAATAAAGTTACCTACTTGCTAGCAGCAGCTCTACATTTGCTGGGGTCTGCTCTGTGCATTTTGAAGACCATTCTATGCTCTTCAGCCCCTTCAGGAGGAAATGTATGGTTCTAGGAAAATGCGTCTTGACCTGATGCAAAGCTGTGACGCAGCCTGCAGCTGCTGCAAGCCCTGGCATTTTACCTGCAGCCCCTCCAACAACTCTGATGTTCCCTGCATCGACTTCAACCACTGCGGCAGGACCTGAGGCCCCTCAAAGCCTTGTCACACACCCTGCGGCCCCTCGAGCCCCTGGCATGTTCCCTGCAGCCCCTCCAGCCCCTGGCATGTTCCCTGCAGCACCTCCAAGCCTGGCACAGGCCCTACAGCTGGCTCCGGGGACGACCCCGCTGCTGTCTCAGGCACCAATACACACAAGGGGAAGGAATGCATGCAGAAGTCATCTCGTTTCGGAAGGGCAGAAAGTCCTCCCAAGGAGGGGAAGGAGCAAGAGGAAGGCGAGGCAGCCTACCCCAAGGTAGGGCCATCCCAGGGCACAGGAGGCTGTTGGAAAGGAGATTAGATAGAAAAGCAGCAGGAAGCAGGTGATCCCCATCCCTGGGTGAGCTGCGAGCCATGGGACAAGATTGCAGCTGTCCTCCAGGCGAGCACATTGTCAGCTGGCTGCTGCGCTGCTGGGATAGCAGCTGCGGGAGCCTGGCAGCAGAGGGCAGGGAAGCCAAGCAGCTGGGATCCTTCTCTGGGGAAGGGGGCACTGAGAAAGCGCTTGAAAACAGGGCACAAGCCCTCAGCCTCTGGAGGCGTGAAGGAAAGGGATCCCTTCTGGGAAGATGCTGTGGGCTTGCTGAGGCTCGAAGAACAGACGGTGCTGGCTGCTACCAGCGTGCTGCAGCAGCGGCAAGACAGAGCCGTGGTGGTTTTCCTCAGCTGGGCAGCTGAGCTCCAGCACAAGCGCTCTCTCCCTGCCCCTCCTCCAACGCCAAGGGGAGAAAAGAGGCTGGCAAGGGCTCAAGGGCTGCCAGAAGGACAGGGAGATCACTCCACAAGGAGCGTCACGGGCAAAGCAGGCTCAGCACAGCCTGTTCCAGTCCAGCCCGGGGCCTGCTCCTGCGGGGGCTCTCCACAGGCCGCGGCCTCCTCCAGGCCACAGCCACCTGCTCCACCGGGGGCTCCTCCAGCCACAGGGGGGCTGCAGCGTGGAGATCTGCTCCACGGGGGACCCATGGGCTGCAGGGGGACAGCCTGCTCCACCAGGGGCCTCTCCCTGCACAGGCCGCAGGGGAACTGCTGCTGGGAGCCTGGAGCACCTCCTGCCTCCTGCTGCACGGACCTTGGGGGCTGCACAGAGCTTTCTCACTCCTCCCTGAGCCAGACGCTGCTGGGCAGCAGCTTTTGTTCCCTTTCTTAGATGGGCTCTCCCCCAGGCGCAAACATCATCCTTTTGCTCTGCGTTCTGGGCAGCAGCGGGTGGGTCCCTCCTGGAAGGAGCCTCCTGGCAGCGGCCCTGAGCTCCCATGGGGCAGCTGCTGCATTCTCCTCACAGAGGACACCCCTGCAGCCCCCCGCTCCCACAGCCTGGCCACGCAAACCCAAGCCAAGACACCGAGCGAGCCTCCCTGATTGCCAGCCAGCAGCTGGCTCAGCCTGGGACCCCAGGCCAGTGCCCACAAGACTCTCCTGGGCCTTGAAAAGCAAGCCTTGTGGGGACGGAGCACCCACAAAGAACGGACTCACACAACAGGACTCCTTGCCAACACTGCCTCACAGACACCTGGGCCTTGAGCGGGTAGCTCACCTTGAGCGAGCTCATTTCCTTCCCAGTAGCTGAAATGTGCCCTTTCGGGGGCATTTGGGGGCTACAGCGTGCTGCTGAGAGGGATGTTGGAGCTCCTGCAGGGCAGTGCTTCCACTAAGGCAAGGCCTTTTCTGCATCTTCTACTGCCCTGCAAGCGAGGATGCTTGGGGCACACAAGAAGCTGGCAGGGGACACAGCTGCAGGGATTGCAGGGATTCCTAAAGTCATAGCCAAATACAAGAAAGACAGGAGGACGTGATGCTTCCGAGAGAAAGGAGCTCGCTTTGAGGTCAAAATGCATCCCTTTTTCAGGAAAGCAAGAGATTCTGTGCATTTCTCTCATCCCCCTGAGACAGCCACTGGGTGACGATGGTGCCAAGTGTCTGGAAAGAGACCTTGCTTTCTCAGGCCCAGGTGTCCAGCTGCACACCAAGGCCATCCCTGGCTTCCAGGCGCAGTTGCCAGGCCCAAGGCCAAGCTCCCCTGCGAACCCCCAGCCCAGCAGACCTTGCTCCTGGCATTGTGGAGCAGCCATTTCACGGCAGCCTTTTCTCCTGGCAGTCAGCTTAGCGCCGAAAGCTCTGTCACCGGGACACCCGAGAGCCGTGGCAGCTCAGCAGAGAGTCACTGTCAGCCTTGGAGCTCACAAAGGTGGGTGGCCGCAAGTGCCCTGAGCGTCCAGCTCGCAATGAGGACTGCTGTGGCACTCAAATTGTCACCTGTTTGCTGCGATGCTGGGATACCTGCTCTGGTAGCCTGGCATCAGAGGCCAGGGAAGCCAAGCAGCTGGGATCCTTCTCTGAGGCAGGGGACACTGAGAGTGGAAATGGAAATGGGGCACAAGCCCTCCGCCTCTCAAAGGAACCCCTCAGATGTTTAGGTATAGTAAACTTATGTATATCTGTGTGACTCTAGACCACAACATGTTAGTGTTCTGGTTTGTCCACTGCTTTGTTGTGGGGGCTTTGAGTTGGCCTCTACTCTTTAGGTGAATGCTGACTTCATATCTATGGTGCACTTTATTCTTAAAATGGGAAGTTTCTACCAATTTCCTGTCCAAAGTTCCTCATAAGCCAACTGCAATCATCATTTCAGATGTATCTCCCAACTTACACATTTCCTAATTCTCCTTGATATTTACTCAAGAAATGCATTTTCACAGAGACATCATATTTTTCTCTCAACTGGCATCTGGCTGAGCAGAATGATGTCCTTTAATTCCCTTCCACACAATAGGCAACTTGTTCCTTCTGTCTTCTGAACACTTCCTCCTAAGTTCAATGTGAATACAAGTGGCAGAATTTTGCCTCATGTCTTAAATGTGTGGCAGGGCTGCCCTGTCAGGTGTATTTATACTGGAGAAAAAAAAAAAAAAAAAAAAAGAATAGCCATACACACCATATAACCACTTAACTTTTTCAGTTCTTCTGTTAACAGTGCATGAACATGGGGTTTTGTTGTTTTATTGTTTGTTTTAAACTCCTGACTGCCATATAGCAAACATGACAAAAAAAAAAAAAAGAAAAACAAAAAAAAACCACCCTTGGTTGAGAATCTCTAAGCATGGCTCTGCTTTGTATTATCAAATGTCACTTCACCTGAACCATTTCAATCACAAGGGATATCCTTCTGTCAGGCTCGGTAGTACTTCCCAACTTTATGTCACCTGGAAATCTCAAAGCTCATATGTAATTTTTAGTCTTCGGCCACCACGTCCATACTGAACATACCTAAATTTGAAGTCATCTCTGCTCTGAATAGGAGGTTGGGTGTTCAGAGCTCCCTTCCAGCCTACATTTCTCCATGAGTCTTTGCCTCCTTAGCAGCTGCAGTTTCAGAACTGTCTCTGAGAATCACTACAGGGAACCTCTCCTTTGCCGGTAATTCCCTCTTCGAACAGTGTGAACAATTGCAAACTCCCTTGATTCACTTGCAGCCCCAAAGCACAAATCCATAGATAATGTATCAGAAGCTCACAGAAAGTGAAATAGATGTAGTTCTTCCCCTGTGTAGGGGAGCACTGGTCCTACAAAGGCAAGCTACTAAATTCTCTGAAAACAAATTAGCTTTAATAAATTATCTTGTAAATTCCACATTACCCGCTACTTCCCTAGTCTTATCTCTTCTTGCCACAAAACTTTGCCCAGCGTTGATGTCAAACTAACAGGCCTGCACTTGTCTGGATCACTCTTTACATTCTCCTGGACAGAAGTATATTTGTTACTCTCCCATTCTGGTGACTATCCCTGATTTGCACAGTTGTGATGTATTTTTCCTACTTGACTTGTTGTTCTGTGTGCCAGTGCTGTTAATAGGCTAGGTAGATATCAGCTTGTAATTTTTCACTTGAATCACTGTAGATTTTTATTTCACCTCAGATGATGTTGTGCCTAGTGCCCTACCCTCATTTGCAATGGGAATCCTGTCACTGCCCTTAATATCACATTGTTGTTGCTGTTAGATGCAGGAAATAAGATTTGCAGCATTTGAGACATCATTAACTTTTGATCTATTTTTGCCTCGAGTATGCAACTGTCCTAATTTGTTCTCTTTGTTCCCCCTGGTTTCTGTGGCTTAAGTATCATTTACTATTATTGTTTAATTTCCTACGTGAAGGAGGTTTTGGGTCATTCGTACTTTATTTTTGCAGTTTTTAACCTCTGAAATGTACCTTTTCTCATTGCTTTTTTCCCATCTGAATTTTGAATTTTAACTCTGCCTTCTCTGCACTCCAGTCCCAGAGATGCTTAGTCAGACTCAATGATTCATTTCCTTAGATTTCAAAGTTTGCATTTCTAAGCCTCAAAACCTTCGTTCTAAGCCTGGTGTTGTCTGTCTTGAAATGTAAAATGAGAAAAGTCAGCTCATGATCAGACTTTATTCAAATCTTACTACATTTAAACCCGTACAGGAGCCAAGTCTAAAATGGTCTTATATTTTTTCACTTTTGTGAAGAAATCCATCACATAGTATATCTGTATGAGAATAAGTGGTAATCATCTTTCAGTCTTTTGCTGGGAAGTTGAAGTCTCCCGTAATTCCCATTATTGTTTATGTGTCTGATAACTGTAGACTGGAGCTAAGAGCAAAGAGCAGGCTAGCAAGGCTGTCTTTCTTTAGCAGCGATTTGCACAAAACCACTCTATTGCTGACCCATAACATTTCCCTAACCTCTGCTTCTTGCTAACACAAAGCACCATCTTATTCCATCCATTTGCCCTGGTTTCCAGACTTCCTGAGATTTATCAGTACTTGTATGGCATTCATGCCTTTATTTCACCCTTCCTGTGTTGACACTTGTCTTAAGAGTTTTAGATCCTGAACATGATCATCTCAAAGTTTGCCTGACAGTTTGGTCTTCCTCACATTGTCGTAGAGTATCAGGTCTCTACCACTTGAAATAGATTGTATTGGATTAGATTATTGGCACTGTCTCTTGTGCTGCTAGTCCATTATCTTCGCGGTCCATACAACTGGCCATCAGCGGACATGAAGTGGCCTTATCCTGCCCATTTACCTGTCTGGAAATCAGCCACTCTCTCTGCCTAGAACAGGGAATGGATTTTCCTCAGCTTTCTTCAAAAGCTCTGAAGTTTTCTGTGACCTTTCCACTTTTATGGTATGATAAGCTTTTGCTTCCACTGAAGGGTAGAAGTCATTATGAATAGTGCCAACAAAACAGAAACATAACAATGAAAATGATATTTGAATTCAGAATAGGTATTTAAAAAGTTCACCTTCTCCAGCACAAATGGGGAAAAGAAAAAATAAAATATATAAATAAATAAATAAAGCAGTCCTAAATCATCAAAACTGGCCAAAGAATTAGAAGAAGCACTATTTTTCCAAAGCTGCAATGTTTTCCATTCATCTCACTGGGCCAGCAGAGCACTAGAGAGCTGGATGCACTGAAGTCCTGGCTCATACCCTAAATGACCTGCAGGAAGATCTTCTTATCTCTGTCCCCCCGTTTCTCCTTTCAATCTCTGTTTTGTCTGTTTGTATCACTAGCTATCAAAGTGCTACTGAGATATGCACGTGCAGCACCCAGCACAACCTTGTTTCAGGCTCCAGTGGGACCTTTAGGCATTACCATCCTATAAACAAGTAACAGTGATAGTGAGTGTAATTACAGTCGTCAAACTATTCCAGCTCCACATCATTAGCCATGCCCTGAGCTAAATAACATTTTAATCAGTTTGATATGTCACCTGTGGCTTTCTTCACTGTCACTTGCAATCCAGCAAACTCCTTCCTTCATGTTTCTAGATTAGACAGAGGGTTCTTAACTGCAGACATCCACTTCCCTGTTCAGGAAGCAGTATGACCTTTCATCTTCACCCAGAATTAAGATGATATCCAAGCATCATGAGACACAGCGCGTATGTCTCCTAAGCCCATCCCATAAGAGCAGGACATTTACCTCACATGAGAAGAAGACTTAATGCAGAGGCAAAGCAAGATACTCGGTGTCAAAGCCATGTCTGGATGAGCATTAAAGACAGACCAATATTACCCAGTACAGGAGGAAAATCTATCATTTGAAGAAGATTATTGTCTCTGATTATTAGTTTCAAAATTAGTTTTTTCTTTGGATTTCCTCTGAACTTAAACTTAGTTTGGAATGCCTTTGGTTTTGAATAGTTCTGAAATTGTATTACTTCTCCTAAGTAAGTTGATAGTCTGTTCTATTTACGTGAAATTCAAATAATATAGTGAAGGATCTGCCATCAGTTTTACTGTGTGCCAGGCTGAGAGCCTTCCTGTACTTAAAGGCAACCTATAGGAAAGCTGGGGAGGGGGTCTTTATCAGGGCCTGGAGTGACAGGACATGGACTAATAGCTTTACACTGAAAAGTTAGATTTCTAATATATTTTAGAAAGAAATTCTTTACTGATAGTACTTCACATCCAGCCCCTCCAGCCCCTGGCATGTTCCCTGCAGCCCCTCCAGCCCCTGGCATGTTCCCTGCAGCCCCTCCAAGCCTGGAACAGGCCCTGAGAGCTGGCTCCGGGGACGACCCCGCTGCTGTCTCAGGCACCAATACACACAAGGGGAAGGAATGCATGCAGAAGTCATCTTGTTTCGGAAGGGCAGAAAGTCCTCCCAAGGAGGGGAAGGAGCAAGAGGAAGGCGAGGCAGCCTACCCCAAGGTAGGGCCATCCCAGGGCACAGGAAGCTGTTGGAAAGGAGAGCAGAGAGAAAAGCAGCAGGAAGCAGGTGATCCCCATCCCTGGGTGAGCTGCGAGCCATGGGACAAGATTGCAGCTGTCCTCCAGGCGAGCACATTGTCAGCTGGCTGCTGCGCTGCTGGGATAGCAGCTGCGGGAGCCTGGCAGCAGAGGGCAGGGAAGCCAAGCAGCTGGGATCCTTCTCTGGGGAAGGGGGCACTGAGAAAGCGCTTGCAAACGGGGCACAAGCCCTCAGCCTCTGGAGGCGGCGCCTGTCAGGCGTGAAGGAAAGGGATCCCTTCTGGGAAGATGCTGTGGGCTTGCTGAGGCTCGAAGAACAGACGGTGCTGGCTGCTACCAGCGTGCTGCAGCAGCGGCAAGACAGAGCCGTGGTGGTTTTCCTCAGCTGGGCAGCTGAGCTCCAGCACAAGCGCTCTCTCCCTGCCCCTCCTCCAACGCCAAGGGGAGAAAAGAGGCTGGCAAGGGCTCAAGGGCTGCCAGAAGGACAGGGAGATCACTCCACAAGGAGCGTCACGGGCAAAGCAGGCTCAGCACAGCCTGTTCCAGTCCAGCCCGGGGCCTGCTCCTGCGGGGGCTCTCCACAGGCCGCGGCCTCCTCCAGGCCACAGCCACCTGCTCCACCGGGGGCTCCTCCAGCCACAGGGGGGCTGCAGCGTGGAGATCTGCTCCACGGGGGACCCATGGGCTGCAGGGGGACAGCCTGCTCCACCAGGGGCCTCTCCCTGCACAGGCCGCAGGGGAACTGCTGCTGGGAGCCTGGAGCACCTCCTGCCTCCTGCTGCACGGACCTTGGGGGCTGCACAGAGCTTTCTCACTCCTCCCTGAGCCACACGCTGCTGGGCAGCAGCTTTTGTTCCCTTTCTTAGATGCAAGATCTTCTTAAATTCAGTCCAGCCAAGTAGGAAAAGTAAATGTGGACAGCTGTATCTTGGCAAAGAAGATAGTAGGGAGCAAGGAGGTTCAGCAGTCAAGATGGAAGGTGATGCCATGAGGCTTACAGGCTAGTAATGTTCTAGTGAAACCCAGCCTGAAGAAGAAGAAACCTGCCTGACTACTTGATGTGAATAACAGACTCTGTTCAGCTCTTTCCTAACATAGAAACGGTGCTGACTGCTTCTTCAGAGTAACAGAAGTTCGTGATACTACTGAAATAGTTGTGGTTCAGATGTAGATCTGATTTCTCCTAAGCACGCTGAATTCGCAGCTATTGATCCTCCAGAGGAGGCTTTGCAATTGAACACCTGGAGAATAGGTAAATTTCCCGCTGTTGTTCTCCTCTCCTCTTGTTTTGTTTTTTTTTTTTTGTTTTGTTTTCCTAGCAGCATAGGCTTAAGACTCTGAAGAAACAGGCTGCTTTTTTTCATTTCCAACATTTGCTGTTCCCTGAGCCCTGCCTTCTATTTTTGCAGTCATAGGATATGTGAATGTAAATTGGTGGAGAGAGGTAGAAAACTCTTTCAACTGGTGTTTTTTCGGCTATGTGGGGAGAACAAATAGAGTGGCTTTGAATATTCTGGCTCTTATTCAGAGCAGCATGTGGAGGGAGACAGATGCGTTTGCTTTTTTAGTGCAATGGCTTCAGAAGCAAGAGGGGAAAAAGCACTTTCTCTGGGAGTTGGAGAAGGTGTCCTAATCACCGGAGAGGTTTCTAAATGGCATATCTTTGCGAGGGTTCCTGTAGTCCGGAGGTTTTTGTTTGTTTGTTTGCCTTTGGAAGATTTTACTCTTAATATTCATGTCCTTCAGCAGAAGTGAGAAATGTGATTTTATTTTGTGCAGTATCGCGGACCCTCCGAAATCTCCTGGGAATGATGAATACCTCGCCCAGTACCAATGTGATGACGGTAGAGACAAGGAGAAAGCAAGAAGATCAAAAGAACGTGACCTCATTTCAAAAGAAACCGTTTTGTCCGGCAAAGAGTCTTGTGAGCCTGGTGAGAAATTGCGGCAAACTTCCTCTCTCGAGTCTGCCACTGAATGTAGCTCTAAAAACCTTTCCTCCTCAGCTGTTACAGAGAGATGCCAAGATACAGAGGACAAGACTAAAACCACTGAGAAAGAGCATTACCAAAGCAAGAGGGAACATGCTCCTAGTGAAGAGAAGGAGACTCAAAAAGCAGGTCCTTCCAGCAAGAGAAGGATAAAGTGGAATACAAAGAATACAAACTTGAGCTCCTGATTGGCTTCATGCTGAACTCTGTGCTGTTCTTGTCTTAATCTTGGTCTCTCCATAGATAATATGGTTTAAATCCAAATAGAATCGTGCGATGAGGAAGATCTCACTGCAACAAATTCAACATCTAAAATCAAAGTTGACATTTTCCGTGATTTTCTTCCTGAGCAGAAGTGTGCGGTACTCCTTTTATATTAACGTAGAGATTATTTCAAACAGTCTTGAAGTGCTTGATGACTTAACAGTCTGCAGATTTATTATCAAATCAAAAAAAACCCGACTTGGTAGACTATTTTTTTCCCAGTTTTGAATGACCACTAGGAAGAAGGTTATTCCGGCATCAAGAAAGTCATGTGGAATGTAACAAAATGTACTGAACCAGTAAGTAAAACTTATATTTTTCTATTATTTCCATTGTTTCAACTCTTCAGATGCTTATGGATGGCATAGATAACAGAGGGGAGATCGTGGTAATCGGAGCTACCAACAGACTGGATTCTGTAGATCCTGCTTTACAAAGACCAGGACGCTTTGGCAGAGAGTTCTTCTTCAACTTGCCAAATAAAGAGGTGAGAACTTAAATTCAACGTTAGTGCTACCATGGCAAAGTCCAACTTTATAGGAAAAAAATAATTGACAACTTGAACAAACGAGTGATATGTGGAGACACTGCATTGTTCCATGGAGGGCAAATCTGGTACTGGATATATATGGTCAGGATGATACCACCAAGTAGTTAGTTCTATAATCAAACCTTTCATTCCCCAAGTTGTACCTGTTTGCTTAATTATTTAGTCCACTTGGGTGTTTTCATCATGAAGTTGTGTTTTTGGTCTCAATCCTTCGCTTATGAATGAATAGGGGATGTGTTTGCATTTGATTGTGCCCCGGATCAGTGGTAGTAGTTTGAGTCATAATTCTTTTCTTCTTTATAGTAATTGTAGCAATTGGAAGCATTGTGCCAGAAGTGCTTTCTGTGAATTTACTGACTGAAAATCAAATGTGATGAAGTAATGAGACTGTCCCAATGAAAGCTTGCTAAGTTTTAGAGAAGTTTTTTGGACAGCAAAGAAATGTTTCTGGATAAATTTTTCATTACAGTATTTTCCTCTGGGTCCTTAGGTCTCGTAGTTTGGAAACTTGTTATTGAAGCTATAAATGCCTTTTCTTTCACTGTAGGTTCCTAGAAAAAGTTCAGTATAACAAATAAGAACTATTCAATTTCCTGGTTGACAATGCAGAGTGTATATTAAATAACTGTAAAATACTTGAAAGTTGAGCAAGTAAGAAAAGCGTATTAATAGATGAGGGGTTTTGAGGGAGGACTGTTTTGTTTTTTGTTTACTTGTTTGCCTTTTGGTTTGTTTGTTTCTTGTTGGTATTTTTAAGGAAAACTTGGGACAAGCTAAAATGCAATGATTTTGCTTCCAGGCTAGAAAAGAAATTGTCAAGATTCATACTCGTGACTGGACCCCTCAGCCACCGGACATGTTGCTTGATGAACTAGCTGAGAAATGCATTGGTAAGACTGAAACAGAAACGGATTCTTGCTTGTGACCAAGTTGTAAAGAACCTTAGCTTGTACCAGGCAGTACCCATGCTCTTGTGCCTTGCTGCACAAGTAGTCAACGAGGCAGCTGGCACACCTTCATAGCAATCTGAGTGAGATGCTTTCATCTATTTACTCTTTGTTGTCGTTCCTTTTGTTGTCTAAGAACGTTAAATGGTTCTGGGGCATCTTCCTCAAGAGTATAGTTTTTGATGAGGAGTCTGCTTCAGCTGCATAAGCGCAGGATATCAGGCAGTGAGCAACATGAAACTTCCCTGCAGAGCGGTAGCACTTTGAATTCCCTGTTAAGCTGTTTGGTTTTGGCATTACAAATTCTTTAAATGTTGCATGTTGTAAACCTGGGCCTTGACTGATGTAACGTTTGATTTTTGTTTGTTAGGATACTGTGGTGCAGATATCAAATCTTTATGTACTGAAGCTGCGCTGTGCTCTCTACGCCGATGCTATCCTCAGATTTATGCAAGTAGGGAGAAGTTGCTACTAGACGTTAATTCTATTAAAATAAAAGCAAAGGACTTTTTCATGGCTATGAAGAAGATTGTTCCAGCTTCAAACAGGATCGAGACTTCGCCCGTACAAGCACTCTCTCCCATTTTCAAGCCACTTTTTCAAAGATCAGTAGAGAATATTTTACAAGTTGTGCAGAAGATCTTCCCGCATGCACAGCTTGCACTAAAGGAGGACCGACAGCAAGGTATAACCACAGCATCCACTTCTTTATAATTCTGCTAAAGCAAAAACTTGTGGTTTGTGCAATCAACTTAAACCTTTCAGACATAATGGTGGTAGAATTTTATTATTTGCATGTGCGTGTCTTGTTTTTGGGCAAGTCTGGAATATAACGCATAGGTTTTATTGTGGATTCGAAACTGGAAGCTCTGAATGATCAATACACAGTAAAGGACGATGCGTTCTCTACTGAAGCATCTTGCTTCTGACGGCAGCTAAGATAATTAGCACTTGTAGAGGTTGACTTGAGGTTTGAAGTATAAGGCACCTATTTTTCTTTAAAAAGTCAAAACTCAGATCTTTGGAGGGGAAGCATTTCTAGGTCAATGTTTCTAATTCCTTTCTGAAGAATGTCAGGACCAGGATACAAGTATAACTGGTCTAAGCTAAATATTGTTTTAGCTATCATCATTTTTAACCAGTCTCCTAATTTAAACGTTTGTGGATCGTACTATACACGTGCACGTGAGATCAATTAGCATTGATACTTACTAGATGAATGGAATTCTGTGGCCATCACATCCTTTATCCCTGTGCTTTCATTGTGGGAACCTCCTCCAGAAAGAAATGGTCTTGTTTGTTTCTTTTTTAGCTATTAAGCAACTGCAGAAAGTGTTTATAATCTCCTTTATTCTAAGGGGGAGAAAAAAATCACCAAGAGTAGCGTACCTTATATGTACACATCAGTGGGACTTAGTAGAGCTTTGTAGTACCTTGTGCCATCTCCTTAGATCTGTGATGGGCTGAACTCTAGGAAATAGCTTTCAGTGTGTGCTCTCAAATGAAGAAAGGGTTTTGGCACTGATTTAGAAGCTGTATTAATGGAAGAGAAAGAGACAAAGGCTATTCAGGAAAGTTAACAAACCTCTTTTGCCTTTCAGAGCATTTCAATCGTATTTTACAAGATGATATGTTTGACAGTGATGACGATGCATGCTTGGTTTCTGGAGATGAATTAAAAGATGGAATGCCTGACGGACCAGAGAAAAAACGCCTCTGTTTCAGCAGGTAAAGAAAGATAGATCCCTGTTATGTTTAAATTCTCAGGTCTGCTGAGTCTTTGTAAACAGTTCCAGCTGTTAAAAGTGCGAGGGGTGGTAGACGAAGGGGCAACATCAAGTTTGTGTGTTGAAGGGGTGCTTGGTATTCACAAGAAGAAAGGGTGGAGGGACTAAAGTTGTAATGAAGTTGCTCTGAATGACCAAATTGAAAAGCCCAGACTTCTCTTCGTAAGCCAAAGTGATCCGTAGACTACCAGAACACGTTGACTTAATCCATGGCATTCTTTGAAAGACTCAAGACCACATAAATGTGCTGTCTGTCCTTTTAGCTAAAAATACCCCAACTTTGTGGGTTTGTGTTGCCACCTTTTGCCCTTCTGTTTTCCAGGATTGTTAAACCAGTAGTGAATTATGTAGCAGAAAGAAAACTGAGAAATGGCTTGTTAAAACACCTTGAGAAAAAATTGAATGGTGTCTTTATTTGTTAAGCCACCAAGTTGTGTTAATCTTGTGATATTTTAGTATGGAAGTCATGCAAGCCCACAGTTGGAAAGTTAGATCATGTTGTCACAGCTGGATCAGTTATTTTTCTCCGTTTCTATTGCTGTGCTGTCCAGAAGATTTTCTGTGCTTTAGAGCAAGGCTAAGTCTCTAGCATCTTTGATTTAAGCCAGCAGAGGTACAGCCTGATTGTAGTGGGGAAACAAATGCTCCTCACCAATTTATTTCCTAGTAGTAAAGCAAGATTGCAGGGATATTAATTTGCAGTCTTGGTTTAGTTAAGAATAGGAAACACAAGGGAAGAAGATGAAACAAAGAGAAGAAGGTGAAACAATTGGAATGACTGAATAACTTAACTGGAAATCTTACATGTATTTAATGTACCGCTGCCATTTGGATTATTTGGGGAGGGAAAAGAAAGTCTATAGGAAAATTACTTGGAACATCTGTGTGTCTATTCAGCACCTCATTTATAAGCTTGTTTTCTTAACTCTTGTTCTAGGAGTGCTTTCTGCGAACCAACATCATGCCAGCCCCGTCTGCTAATAGTAGGAAAAGAAGGGTATGGCCAGGTTTCTTATGTGGCACCCGCGGTGTTGCACGCTTTGGAGAAGTTTCCCGTTCACACCCTGGACCTTTCTGTTCTGCTTACAAACGTTGCACCGCCAGAAGAAATCTGCGGACAGGTACCTTTTTTCTTTTTCTTCTCATCGGATTCACTGACTGTATGTAAAGGATCAATCGAGTTGCAAGTAAGGTGAGCAAAATTAATTGGTAATGGAGGTGGCCTTGTTTTAATGTGCTGGGATGTTTGCTTCTGTCTGAAAATCCCCTTTTCTTTTAGACAGCACCACAAACAATCTGGATGTTGTACATGTCGACATTTTCCATACTCAATTTTACAGTGAGGCTGTTGCTAGCAGCTCAGGAAGCTGGGCGGTGTTGCTAATAAACATCTCTTTGTGGAAAGAAATGCTGTTCATGTCACTGGGATCCAGAAAGTAGTTCTCATTGCCTCCTAAGACTGTGTGCTCCCAGTAGATGGCTCTGTATCAGACTGCATGTCGGCTACTTTTTGTAGGCTTCTTCTAAATTATATTAGTAAGGCAACCAAGGTTTGGGGCTTCTGTTTATTTTGTTTTCGCACGGACATACACAACTTGGGCTGTTGCAGTATGTGCAATAAAAGCATTAACATTCAGAAAACACTTCATTTGCACGGTGATGTGGTTTTAACTAGAAAAAATGACCAGATTTGGTGTTTTTACTTTTAGGCAGGAAATCCATTTTCTTGTTTAGCATCACTACCTTAAAATATTTTTACCTTTAGTGGAAATGTTTGAGAGCCATACAAGTAAGGACAGACATGTTACACGACTGAATACTGATGTGTCCCATAAGAGGGACTTTTCCTTTCTTTGAATGCGATGATTGTGGCTGTGGCCATATAGCTATGGTGTCTAGCCACTGCCTGAATATATCCTTCCCATCTTCTGACTAGAGTTGTCCGAATACTGATAATCTGAAAGGGTGCACAGAGAAATTCCTTATGTGAAAGGATGCTTGCCACTCTGTTCACGCAGTTTCATTTCATGGGGCAGTCAGATGGCTATGTAGCTATGTATTAAGAGGTTCTTGTACGTGTTTTAGTTTTCTTACGCAAGCTTTCCTTTTCACTAGCTGATCCGAAATGCTCAGAAGACAGCACCAAGCACAATTTATGTCCCAGATATCCATTTATGGTGGGACAACGCTGGACCTGCCTTGAAACTTACTTTTCTAACTCTACTACGTAACATTCCAGCATTTTTGCCAGTTTTGCTGCTTGCTCCGTCTGATGTACGTCACTCAGATCTCCCAGAAGAGGTATTTGTCAATACTTTCCTTACTATTTCTTCAGTGTCTTGTAATTTATGAATGCTTTCAGCATCAAAATGCTGTGCTTTCTTAAATGCATGCTGTTATTACTCAGGCACCCTAACAAATCACTTAAAATTTGCTTAGAGAAAAAGAATACTGTGAAAGCATCTGCTTAAGTTTTTTTCTGAGTCAAGCAAGTGACTTTCACCCCTTTCTCACGCATGCAAATAATAAATTAATACAATAATTCTGGTGGCTACAAAGTGGTTCAGTCAAGAATATGAAGTGCTTGAAATGACAAGAGGATGTTTTTACTGAAGAGATTTCTTCTGACTGTCTGCCATTCCATGCTATGTTGGGTAAACTGCTAATAATGCAATTTAGTAGAGAATTGAAACACTTTGATTAAAAAATAAATAAATAAATCAGTTTCTTTCTTCATAGAGGCCAAAGCTTTCCAAGCTGGAAAGCTGAGTTCCAATTTCTGCTAAAGTAACTTTGGAATCGAATTCTAGTTGTAATCCTAAATAAACTGTAGTAGAAGTAGGTGCAGAACTTCATTGACTTCTGAGAGTTTACATTAAGGGAAGGTGCCCAAAACAGGACCAAGCTGTTCTCATTCTGATGATTTGGTCTCAGTCACTGGGGGAAGAGAACGGGTCTAACCTAGACGTGTTTATTATCAACTGCTTTGAAAGTGCTTGAGTTCCCACAGAAGTTTTTGTACAGGCTGTAAATTCCTTCTAAAAGAAGTAGTGAAATTCCTCACCTACCTTTTATTACTAGAACTTGAAAATGGAGGAAGACGTAGAGGTACTAGCTACTTCAGACACCTTTTGGTAGAGAAATAAAAACTCAGCAAAAAGCCCTCACTTGTCTGCTGAAGCCTTTCTCTTCCCTCGATAGCCATAAAGGGTCTAAGTAAAGGCTGCAGCAAGGCAAGTAAATACAAAGGAGGCGCTGTTGGATGTGGTGAAAGCCATTACTTTACCAGTGTAGCGTACAATCCCTTCAGCGAGCTTTAATTCTACAGGTGATTCTTAAAGGTGATATTTGAATTTGCCGTGCCAGCCTGTGAAAATGTAGCGTTTTAAGGCCAGGATGATAACTTTTTTCAGTTTGTGTTCTTCAGGTTATTCTTAATTTGAAAAGGTACTCGTCTTTTTGGAATAGAAGATGAATTTTTGTGGCCTTAAATCTGAAATGTCTCTCCTCCTTCTGCTTTAGATGCAAAAATTATTTAATACGGAATTTGGAGAAGTGTGCAATATTGAGTTGCCTGGTAGGGCAGAGAGAGCAGCCTTTTTTTGAGGACCTAATTCTAAATGAAGTGGCTAAGCCTCCCGTAAAGAAAAGAGGTGAGGAGGATATGAGAAGTACATCTAAAACTTTCCTATCAAAGTTACTAGCTCTTTGGGCTTTGCTTTGGTGGTCATTTTCTGTCAGTAATTTGTCATATGCTTGTATCTGAGTACTGTAAATTGGCTAATGTTTCCTGATGAATTGAAGTTGATCGGACACTGGAAGTTGTGCCTGTAGCACCACCAGCTGAGCCTCAGAAGCCACAAGAGGAAGAAGTAGGGATGCTGGAGGAGGAAGAGGAGGATACCTTGCGTGACCTTAGAATTTTCTTGAGGGACGTTACTCACAGACTTGCCACTGACAGACGTTTCAGGGAATTTGCGAAGCCCGTTGACCCACAGAAGGTAAAGTAGTGCTGATCTGTGTGTGTCTGTAACTTCTCAGTGTTTGTACTTCTCAGCATTTTGGGGAAGGTTCAACTTTGTTTTTAGGGCTGCACTGTTAGGATTTTGCAAGAAGCAGAGGCAGTGCTTTTACTTCTGCTGACTCTCAAATGTCTCTTATGGGATTATTCGCTGAAAGCCCTGGTTTCATTCTAAAAAGCCAGTCCAAATGCCAACACAGTTTGCTCGTGAAAAAGCTTTGATATGTAGGCGTGTCACAGCACTGAGAAGCACAGAGATCTTTCCTTATAATTACAAACAGTATTTACAGGAGTACTTGAGTGAAGTCTGAAGCCCTTTCTTGGACTGTCAGTTCCTGTGGGAACAGGAATAGGAGCAGCAGTTTGTAAAAATAAGTTTTGAGATCCTGTTCTCTGTTTCATCTGGAACTCCTCAATAGGAATCAACCATAAGTGCAGTGTGTTTTCTTTTTCCTCCAATTGGCTGCTTAGATGCCTTTTTCTCCTTAATTTATGAGATAAGCCTAAACTAGGGGCGTATATTTCAAAGACAGATGTAACTTGAATATACCTGCGGATCAGCAAAGTCCTCTTCTTGTGGGCATCCACTGGCTTTTCTTCCCCTTTTCTCCTAGGTTCTTGAGCTGTGAAAAATCTAGACAGATACATATGTCCTCATCTGAACTGGTCATTAGTCTCCTCTTCTGGTCTGAGGGAAGAAATGAGCACCTCAGGGCCCAGTTATCTCATTCTAAAGTAGATGCCTGCAATAGGTACTTCACAGGTGCAATTCATGCACCTTTTCCTCAATGTCAACAACAAAGAGAATGCCGGATGGCTTGCTCAGCTTTCACTGTTGTGATTTTCTGAAGCAAAGTGAAATGAATCTCCCACCCTCAGTGTTTCTTCTCTACCATGCATGTGCTTCTGACCTCCCTACTTCTTGTTGTCCTCTCGTGGCCGTGCTAATGAAAAATGAAAGAGCCCTTCCATTTTTGAGAAGCAAACTGGTTAATTTCAGCATCTTCTGATGCATCGCAAATGTTCAGAGTTTTTAGGAAGTTGTTTATTTAAAGTCTTCAGAATAATTTTGGTAGACAGTGTGCAAGGTTAAGAAAACCTCTGAATGCTTGTATTTGATCTGCAGGTACCTGACTATGCCACAAGGATTAAAGAGCCGATGGATCTTTCAACAGTTCTGACTCAAATTGACTCGCGCCAGTACCTCGCTGCCGGAGACTAGCTGAAGGACATCGATCTAATCTGTAACAATGCCTTAGAGTACTACCCGGATCAAAGATCTACAGGTGAGGATGTGCTTTTTAGCCCTAGTTTAAAAAATCTGTCGAACGTATAGATGGATAAATGCTGTGTGCGGACAATAGACTTCGGATGGATTAGATGATTTTGGACGTCCACAGAGAACATCTCTTACCACATTGTAAATATGTTATCATTTTGCTACTTGGGCATGGAATTGTGATATAAGTGTTCCCAAGGAACTTGTGCTTTTGTTTTAATTAACTTCGATGTTGTTATGCTGAAAATATTCACTGAGAGAACCTTTCAGAACCAACCTATGAAGAAAGCAATTTTCTTCTGTGATCAAAACAGTTTCATTGGTTGGTAGACAACATTCAGTTAAAGTGTTTAAAATTTCAGATCGTCACAGCGCCTATGTTTTGCAAGACACTGCATATTCAATGGTGAGGAACGAAATGGATACAGAGTTTAGACGACTTTGTGAACAAATTAAAGAATCTCGTGAGAAAAGAGGTACGTGCTTTAACGCTAAGGATTTGAAGACTTGTCTCTGCATTTGTAACTGAAAATGCACGACGAAGATCTTTGGTATCTATTCTTTCTTGCAAGGTCGCACCTCTGCAGCGTGTGCTCCATGCGACAACTCCAAGTCACCACAGCAGAACCCTGCTACTGAAGACGAGAAACCAGATGAAGAGAGTAATGAAAATGAGGAGATGCCAGCGGCACCTGTAGATGCCAGTACACCCATTTCTAATGGCAAGTTGCATTTTATTCAGCTGCTCTTGTCGTTCATACCTTCTCTGTTCTTGAGGCGCAACAGGTGTCTCTGATGCCTGGCTCTTTATGGCAGAGGTAGTTTGTTTTCAAATTGACTTCCAAATGGGAGAGAGAAATCCAGAGGTCATTCATTCAATATAGTGATGAATTAAAGTTCGAAGAAAGTTGGTTCATTTGATGTACTCTTACTGGAACTTCATTTTGTAAACAGAACGACCCCCCACTCAAGGATATGACAGCTTCCCTCCCGTACTAAAAATGATAGTGCTCACCCTTGTAGGAGCAGCAATGTGAAGAAGGTCAAGGGCAGTAAGAAGGGTTCGAAGCTTTGATATAACAAGCCTTTCACTTTTTTTGACAGAGCTCCTAATAAGCATCTTTAGCAAGGTCTGGAGATGGGAGAAAAACTCAAACTAGATTTTAATTCTAGGATGTATAATGTCAAGCTTGACTGTTCCTCTGAACAGTCAATTGAATTTAATTTTTTTTAATTTAAATTAATTAGTTTATTTTTTTAATTTAAATTCAACTGAATTTAAAGTTTTGAATTTAAATTCCAATTGAATTTATTGAAAAAAATTCCAATTGAATTTAAAGGTTTTTTTGTTGTTGTTGTTTTTCACGAAACACTAAGTTTATGTGAAAGGTTTTGCTGCAATATCTTTTTGCCAAGGATATTAAGCTTAAGTTATCCACAAGAAAACGGTGGGGAGAGGGAAGCTTTAGTTTTGAAAGCTTTTTTTTTTTTTTTTTTTTTTTCTCTCCCGGTTTTTCTTGAGCACAGCAGCGTTTCAGTGTCTGCCTGCCATTAGTTGCCCCACTACCAAGTCAGGAGGGTCAATTAAACTTGCGTGAGGCAGAATTTGTTTATCTGAATCTACGTGGTTCACATAAATATATTCTTGTTTCCTTCTTTCCCTAGGATTATTCTTCTCCCAGTATTGAATGTTTCAACGGACACCGTTGAAGATCAATGAGCAAAAGCATCCTGCGGTGTTCAGTCTCCAGCTTTGAAGAAAGTATGGCGATACTGAGGGGAAATGTCAAGAGAAGATGCTTTTCAAGGTACTGTATTTCTATATGTTCAATCTCTGTTCGATTTGTAGATTGAAAAGCAAGAGAGAAAGCATGTGCAGTGAGTTGTGGCCTGATAAACCTCCGGCTAAAATCAGCAGAGGCCTATGAGCATGCTGATGGCGTACCAGTACCTTAAAACTAGCATCCCTCTTCTCAGTGAAAGTCTTCCGCTTTTCTAAAAAAAACTGTTTTTTTCCCCAACCCCTTTGAGGTGGTGTTGTGGTTTAACCCGGCCGGCAGCTAAACACCACACAGCCCTTCTGCAACCCTCCCACCTCCCTCTCTGGGATGGGGGAGAGAAACAGGACAGTGAAGCCCGCGAGTTGAGATAAAGGCAGTTTATTATGACAGGAAAATAATAATGATGATGATGATGATGATAGTACTGCTACTAGTAATGTGTACAAAACAAGTGATGTACAATGCAGTTGCTCACTACCCGCTGACCAGTGCCCAGCGTAACCCCTAGCAGCCCAGCTGCCCCGCCCTATCCATGGTGCAGCGTGTTGCCATAAGGCATAGAATTCTTTGGCCAGTTGGGGTCGGCCATCCTGAGTCTGTCCCCTCGCAGCTGTTGCTGTGCGCCGATTCTGATCGCCAGTAGGACAGTGAGACACCGAAAGGTCCTTGGCTTGTTGTAAGTACTGCTCTGCAGCAATTGAAACATCGGGGTGGTATCAGCAATCTTCTAAACATCCTTTCACACATTCTAAGCCAAAACATAGCAACCTACCCGCTACTAGGAGGAGAACTAACGCTGTCCTAACTGAAACCCGGACATGTATCTTTTCCACTTGGGTGCTATTGCTCATAATTTTGAGAATTCAACATGAGCAAGCTAGGAAATGTGGGTACATACAGAACCGCGTGTATATGGCATGCAACAGACTTGGGATGTGGATCCTGCGTGAGGCCTACAGGCTTCTCTTTGTATACCATGGAGCACTGGCTTGTAAACATGGTGAAATTTCCCATCCTTGATGGGTCTAATACAACAAGTCTTTTCTCCCTTCTCTGCCCTGTCCTCTTTCTTAATGTAGGCAGTTGAGAAAGCCAAAATTGGAACGAAAAAAAGAATATAGCACAGGTAAGTGGCTGTAAGTCCCCAGGATACCTATTTGCGCAGGTTACTGAAGAGGATGGCACTTGGTCACTCCATGGCTTTCATTTGGCCCCAAAGCCTTCTGTAGTCAGCTGAATTCACTCCTCAGTGACTTTTCTGTGAAGAGAGGTAGGTGCAAATAGGAGATTTTATGAATTCCTTGGGGAGGGAGCAGTGTGAATTGCAGCTTGGTAGGCACAAAGCAAACTGTTCTAATTGTGCAAAGTAAATCGATACTTGATAAGTTCAAACTTAGTTTTATAGCTGGCAAGCACAAAAGTAAACCTTAGCTGTGATCCTAGCAGCACAGTGGTGTAGCTCTTCCCTTCCCCTTGTCCTCTTGGCTCTTTTAATGACAGTGCAAGCAACCAACCTGTGCCAAAGGGTGCTGTATGGCAAACAATGGGCAGGCTTTTTTCTAAAAAGCACGAGTTTGAGTTATGTGGTGTTTGGGTGTTTCTCTTGAAACGGTTCTTCCCTCCTTGAGCTGTTAGATCCTAATGCAGGAAATGGAAGTGCTGCATGCATAAACAGAGTAATCAAACATACACCTCTTAGGAAGAGGCTTGCAATGTCCTAGTGTTTGTTTTGAGCACTGTTAGATACAGTTTGACATGAATGGAGTGAAAACACCTTAGAGAAAGGTGTTGATTGTTCTCACTTTTCCAAGACAGAAATAAGTGGAGTAGATTTCCCTCCTGCATGGAACAAAAGTTGCACGTTTGTTTTTGTCTGGCTAGCTTTCAGTCTCTTTAAAAATTTCCCTACAGGTCCCAGTTTGAAGTAGACAGTTTAAACGTGCAGAGCGATAAAGAAGTGGAATGCAGTGGTTGTGACACCAACTTCTGACCTGAAATGTAAAGAAAACTCAATCCACTTCAGGGTGCCTTTTTTGTCTGTCTGTTTCCATTTTACAAGAGCAACGGTGAAATAAGGAGAATCCCATCTTCACTGTTTCAAAAGACTTTGTTTCTGCGTTTCAGTCACCAGAACATTGAGGAGTAGAGCTGGTGCAAAAACTGTGAGACGAGTCCACGGAGAAAACAGGGACTTGGAGCTGCGCCGCAGCTGTAGAGTCGGACACAGTCGGTACTCGACTACTAACTCGTCCATTCTATTTGACAAACTTATGACAAAGTAAGTCATCTTTTCTTGCAGACCTCTTAGAATGATCTTTCTTCGCAAGCCTTTGCACTATGGCATGATGTTGGCCTCGACTTGCTCTTTATTTTGACAGCAAAGAGGTATGGCTGCTCCTGGCATTTCCTTCCTGTTTACAGGGAGACACCGTTACTGGCTAGATAAACAGATTTTCTTGAAGGTGCTATTTCAGCATATAAGAATTGATTTATAAAACAACCAACAACAGCAACAACAACAAAAGTGCTTCATGGCTTGCTAGTTTTGTAATCTCACATTTCTCCAGGAATACTTGATTTGCTGCATTTCACCATTACACTCGTCAGCGCCGCTGATTCTGGTTTATCACTATTTGCATTGCAAATCTCCTTGTCCAAAGCTTAAACTGATGTATGCACTTCTTGAAAACAAAACCTGAAGTTGCAGAGCAGAAGACTCAAGTCATTATGTTAGCAGCTGTGTAACCATACTGCTTTCCAAGCATAAGATGTCCAGCTTATTTTGTTTCTATGAAGAGTTTAAATGGCTCCCGTTAAGCAAAGATGTCCCCACACTGATACTTACTATTAAGCAAGGATTCCACCTCCTTTGGCTGAGGTCTGCTCCCTTACTCACATTGGAACATTCATCCAAGTAGCCTGCAATTCCACACTGTCGGGGGAAAGTCCATAGAATAGAAAAGGTTCCTCCAGTCTCTTCCTCAGCCTTTTTTTGAAGCATGCAATAAAGCAAAACATTCACAGGCTGCCCTTCCATGCAAAACAAGGCAAATTAGTAAGACAGGAGCCACAAAACTGATTGTCCTTTAAAGTTAAAATGAGATTTGAAATAGATCGAGTTAGCAAGTGTTGTAAGTCTGTAGCTAAGTCTGGTTTTGCCAATGCAGCACAATTCCCTATCACGTAGCCAGAGCTGCTTCTGTAGCTCCAAGAAGCAAAACTGCTTTGACAAAATACTGTGTCATCAAAGCATTCGTTGGCTCAGTAGGCACGGCTCAGGTTCAACAAGTTTGTGAAAAAATGAGTACTAACAGAAGCAGCAGGGTCCAAAGAAACACTTTATGTCCCCACTGCGAAATGAGGGGCTTTACCTTGAGTGTTATGCACACTGTCAATAGAAAAGCACTGTAACAGAATCTGCCACGGCAGTTTGCATGTTACTGAAAGACCATCAGAGTGGGACTGCAGCAAGATCATTGCGAAGTTACAAAAAAACCATGTGGGGGTGGGAGTTTAGTTGCGTTCGATAACACAATCTTAGATAAAGATTTTGGTCTTAACGTAAAAGTAAGGATGTCTACTGATCTCTTCAACTCCAACAACTGAAGCCCAAGTCTGAAAAATCGCCTTTAAGAATGCAAAGAAAATATTTAACTCTTCTGTATGTTCATACTTTGCTATCAAGCAAAGGAATGAATGCTGATGCCTTAACTATGTAGGGCTGTAGCTTTAAAAACTTTAAATGTACGTGAAATTATTTGGGGGTGTTTTCACATGCAAAGCCTAATGCAGTGCATGCAAGCCCTGTCATCTTCTTCGTCTAGTAGTGTCGCGTTAAGGGGTGTAGCCGATTGACCGTCATGGGTCCCGTCGGATTCAGGGTGCTGAACTATCACGGTCACGGATTCACCAACAACGCAGTACGGCCTCGCTCTAGTCGCATTCAAGGAGAACTCTCACAGCTAGGAAGAATGCAATTAAGTGCAATTTCTTACGGCGACAGGTACACAGGTTCTTTGGATTGTCAGTGATAAATTCACTGTCTGCAAAAGCAAGCTAGCGTGCATGAAATGCACAGGTACACAGCCTAGGTATTAAGACATTAAAAAGCATCAAAACTCTAGAGATTTCTAAGATTCCACAGAGACGCCTGGTATAAGCAAGCGTTCAGATCTTACCCCACGGCGTCCCAATGGAGTGGGGGTGGGGGAGTGAGAGGCTCAGCCTGTCGAGTGATGTCAGAAGGAATCCTTCCTGATAGTATCTTCCCTAACATCCCCTTTCTCTTAAAGCAATTGATATTATTTTCTATCTTTAAGGTGGAGCTTGAGTGACTCTAGTCGTGCATATCTTGGTTGTGCTTGGTAGAAATGATCTCACTTGCGTTTAAAGGTACAGGCTGTGAGAAATTCCGAGGGCGTGCTCAGTGAGGGGTGGTTGCACCTTGGAGGCGGGTAGCTTTTGGGATGGAGGTGTGCTTATGATGCCTAGTCGCTTAAGGCGATTACTCCACAAGTAGTAACTTAGTGTTGATTTAACTCCAGCATATCTAAAACATAAGAAGGATGTTAGTATGGAAGAAGCCGATGAAACCAGTCCTTAAATCTTACTACTTATTGTGCGTGAGCAGACTGGCGTGAGTTTTAGCTATACTGGCAAATATCAAACCACACCTGTGTCGTCCCAAAGCTGGGAAAAAAACAAAAACAAAACCAAGGAAATGTTGAAGCAAATAGGGAGGCCTGTAGCTTGTGCAGTCTTTTAGCTGAGAAAATAAAGAAGGAGAGAGACAGGTAGCCTTGAGCTAGCAGAAGCAAGGAAGAGAAGGGCTAAAAGGGAAAAAACAGGAAGGAGAACACCAGCTCCAGACTGACCTATAGTAACCTTTTTCTCATTAAGGGTCATTAGCACATTAAAAATCACACCTGTCAAAATGCTAATCTATGCTAATGTGGGATTCGGTGTGTGTCCCCCCTCTCCTGTTCCCCCTCCCCCCTGGTATTCCTCTGTAATGCACAAGCTCAGTGGAGATAAGTTAGGTGAGCTGTAATAACCAATCCAAAGGAGCCAAAGAGAGAGTTTTCACAAGTTTCCTGTGTATAAATGACGGTGATTCGAGTCAGAGGTGTGCTTGCTTTGCAAAAGATGGCCAAGTACCTGACTCTGCAGAGTTCTATAAGTAATTATATAATTAAAAGACCTTCGTGTGCATTCCGACTCTGGGTGCTTATTGGCGCGGTGCACTCTGCACGAACCTGCAGACAACATCTGTACTCAGTGTCATGCCTACAGACAACCCTTTACTGTTGGGACCTGCATATTTTTCTGTGCATTCAACACAACCCCTTTGGCACAACTAGTTAACCACGTAGCTGCCAGTCCACCACTCAGTTGCACTTGTGAAGAGGAAAAGCTATTTCCGTCTACTGTAGGAGCACATCCTCTAAATGCAAGCTTCACTCAGCTGGTCATTTACTGCAGGACAAGATTTGAAAAGTGTTGTTGAGTTCTGGGTTTCCTGCTTACAGGAAAAATTAAGTGCTAGATCGCCCTCTACTCCGCTTTGTCTGCTGCATTTAATGGAGATTAAACTGATTTCGTTTGCTCCTCCGTTTATGGACAATGAGCTGAAGGAACAGGTACAGCACATTAGCCTGGAATGCCTTCCCTCCCAACCAAAGTAAACTGGAGCTGTAACTAACACAAGCAGAAGCAAGGCTTCTGTGTTTTCAGCTGAATAAAGTTCCAACAAAATCATCCTCTGGGATTTGAAGGTTACTTCACATGACATGCCAACGACTCTTTTCCCTCCATTGTAAAGCGGATCCCTGCTGTTAGTTGCTCTAGAAGCAAAGGAATCATCGGTTTGGTTACCAAATAGCCGCTTCTGCAAACGAGAAGTGTTGTGCTCTCTCTTCCCTTTGAATGACTCCACACTTCTCATCAGCTACTGGATTGCTGACCTAGAATCAGAGAACATCCCAAGGTGGAAAGGACTCCCAATAATCACCAAGTCCAACTCGTGGCTCCACACAGGACCACCCCAAAGTGAGACCCGATGTCTGAGAGCATTGTTCAACACTTGTTGACCTCCGTCAGGCTCGGTGCCATGAGCAGTGCCCTGGGCAGCTGTCTCAGTAGCCAGCCACCCCCTCAGCGCAGCACCTGAGGCGCACGGGGCTCGGCGGGGCGGCCCGGGAGGGGAGGACGGCGGGGCGAAGTGGCAGCTCCCTCAGAGCCGTCTCCCCGCCGCCTCGGCCGCATGCCGTGGCTTTTTCGTGTCGGGGCTTTTTCATGTCGTGCCCTCGGTCTCTCGCCGCGGGTGAGATGCTGCTCCCCAGCGCGGACCCCTTGCGCGCGGGGCCTGCCCGCGGCGGCGGCGGGAGGGAAACCCCAACCCCAAAGCCCTCCCGGCAGGGAGAGCTCGGGGTGAGGGCCGATCCGGCACCGACAGTAAACACACGCCGGAGGAAACGCTCTGGTTTTAGCCATGAGCAGCGCGGCCAGGTTCAAAAGGCGTCACGCTGGAGCTCCGAGTTCGGCGGCGTTCCGAGGCCGTTGTGGCGGTTGTGGAGACGGCCCCGGCTGAGGTGGCTGCTGCTGTCGCTGCTGTCCCCTCTGTCCCTGCTGTTGCCGCTGTTGCCGCTGTTCCCGGACCTTGGAGACCCCCGGCGGCTCCCTGTGCCAGGCCCTGTGGCCCCGGGGAGCTGCCCGCCGCCTCGTCGGCCAGCCCGGCAGCAATCCTGCCAGCACAGAATAGCCCACTGCGTTTCAGGGTAAAGTGACGATTAATTTCTATTTTCTGGCCTGGGTGCTGCTTTCTTCTTTAAGGAAGCTTCAAGGTTAAAGGTTCAACTCAGTTATGTCAGGGTTCAACTCCGTTTCGTGAAGGGGCTCTTGTACGAAAGCTTAAGCTGGGATTGACTCTCTGCTAAGCGGAGGCCAAACGTGGACCTACTGAGAAGCAGGTCCTAAGTGATAACATTTTCTAAAGAGACTGCTAAACACATCTGAAGAGTGCTGCTGCAGAACTCTGAATGGGGGGATAGCAACTGTCTTAAGTGATCTGGAATCTTGAATTTACTTTTCAATGGACAAGAGGTGTGTCTCTCAAGGCAAACAAAGAGAGGAGTAACACCCTCTCTTGTCACTCATGTCAACATAAATTTATGCTCAGAGCGTAGGTGTAGGAACAGCATCGGTATGTATATGGAACATCGGGAGAGGAAGCTCTATCGGTATTTACAGTTTTTCTACTATCTTGCCAGAGAGACGTCATCTCCAAATGAGAAATGGATGTATTTTGAAACAGTGGTGGTGGATCGGATTTCTTCTTTCTAGTGTTAATATTTGCTCTTGAATCGTACTTAATAGCTGGTAACACCTCAACCAGTTGTCAAAAATAAACTTAAAAATGTGTAAGGCTTATCTCATTGGTCAGTATAAAGATCAAGGTCTTTGCTTCGCTTCGCATCGCTTCACTTTGCTTCCCTTCCCTTCCCTTCCCTTTTTTTCTTTTTTTCTTTTTTTTTTTGTTTTTTTTTTTTTTTTTTGTTTTTGTTTTTTTTTTCTTTTTTTCTTTTTTTCTTTTTTTTCTTTTTTTCTTCTTCCCTTCCCTTCCCTTCCCTTCCCTTCCCTTCCCTTCCCTTCCCTTCCCTTCCCTTCCCTTCCCTTCCCTTCCCTTCCCTTCCCTTCCCTTCCCTTCCCTTCCCTTCCCTTCCCTTCCCTTCCCTTCCCTTCCCTTCCCTTCCCTTCCCTTCCCTTTTTTCTTTTTTCCTTTCCTTTCCTTTCCTTTCCTTTCCTTTCCTTTCCTTTCCTTTCCTTTCCTTTCCTTTCCTTTCCTTTCCTTTCCTTTCCTTTCCTTTCCTTTCCTTTCCTTTCCTTTCCTTTCCTTTCCTTTCCTTTCCTTTCGTTCCCTTTCCCCCCAGTATTGTTTTTCTGTTCTCCTTCTCACTGCAGTCTTGATTTTGTTTCTTGTCCCTTAAGTATGTTTCCAATGTGTTGCTGAAACATTTTCCCTTTCAATCCTAAAAAAGGAGCTGTCACTGGTGAAGATCGGAGCTTATCCCTGAGCCCAGGAGCTGTCACCTTAGTCTTCCAATCGGACAAGGACGACTTCATTTCTCATGTAAATGCATTTGTCAGGTTTGCGTATTGTTTTTTCAGGAATGGAAAGTGTGTATAGAATGGATTTAAAATCAATTTTAAATGTAAAACGTCAAGGCAAAAAAGTTCTAATTACAACCTCTGCACACAATTTGCCAGCTGTGGGACTAGGAGTTTTCTTATTTACTGTGTTTTGTTTAACGTGTCTGAAGTTTAATGGACAGCAATCAAGGCGTGCTAGAAATCTGAAAGCACTTTATGCTTTGTTCTCTCCGTCATTTTGGTATAACAAACTAGCTTATGTTTTAAACCCTCCATGAGGGTAGTGGTTTCCCTAAAGGTAACAAGTCCCTGTGTGCTACAGTAAGACAGTAACAAAACATGAAGTATAGAAGTTCATCCTGTCATTATTCAGCTTCTGCCTATGGACACACAACTACGCTTATTTAAAGCGGTATCACCTTGAAACCTAATCAGCATTTTAAAAAGGACTTTGTAGCAGTTATTGGCTTTTGTCCTGGAGGGCTGAGGTTTGTTTTGTTTTGTTTTACATTCAGCATTTCCGTTTCTAGCTTACATTCCCCTGTTATTTTGCATGAGGAAAGCGTGAAACTTTAGAAAGGAGAACGGAAAGAGCTGCTTTTTAGTCTAACTTTTCAGTTTGTCGTAGGAGTTTTAAATGTGGTAGGAGTAAAACACCAGAAGTACTGCTGCCAAAGTTATATTCAAACTCGTCTTTCTTGGAGAAGCAGAAGAAGCCCAGGGAGAAATAAATTTGCAAATATGCTCTTCATGCTCTCCTTTCCCAAGATTTCTCTGAGATATAGCCCATCCTCTGTGGGTTTTGAGGTATATGGTTCCCAGGAGTGAAAAGGAGGGCCAAACATCTCTCCTCTTGGATCTCAGCATGCCAGGGCTTTAGTGTACTGCCACTTACGGCTCCGCTTTTTCACCTGGAAAAAGCGACCGCATGATGTAGACTGAGGAGCCCTCACAAATTAACTTGCCGTCACCAAGTGACGCCCAGAAAAGGTGTATTTAAAAGCTAGGCTCATTATAGAATCACAACAAACCCCTCATGACTGGTGCAGTAGACAGTGAGGTAGAGGGCGAGCCCTGGAAAGACAGAAGAAAAGTAGCAGTGAGTTCTGGGTACCTTTGTGCAGACGAAACAGAAAAACGCAGGCAGTGAAGTAATAGTGTTCCGTTACTAATGCCAGCAATAGATAATTGCAACAATTATCTATTAGATCATAGGTACTAATTAACAGATAATTGCGCAACTCCGGAAATCAATAAATAACTGATTCCCCTCAGAGAATGTCTTCTACATTTTTATATTAAAAAGACTCCAGAGTTGTAATGGATTAAAATCCTACGGAAGGGAAAGAAATGGCATCAGCCACTAGTTCTGCAGAAGCGAAAAGTAATACTGATAGAGTTTAGATGGAAATTTTCACTTTGTGTGTTTAGTTTGGGGATTCTTTTTAAATCATTCATACCAGCGATTTAGTTCTTAAGGCTGTTTCTTTGAGATTAAGTGACAGGACTTCTGTTACTCTTTTCTTCTTGGAATGCTTCTTGATAGTCTTACGTCAGCCAGAACTTCTGTCTCTGTCGCAGATGTGAACAATGACCGTAGCTAAGAAGCCCAAATCTTCAAAGCCTAAAAAGCCCTCTTCAAGGCGGTCTGGCAAATCCAAGAAACCAAGTCCTAAAATACTGATGTCACGCACCGCCAACTGGGGCCGGATAGTGCCTGCAGAAGATTCAAGCCAAGTCTTTGTGGCCGAAGGACGTGGAGGTGCTATTTACTGTAGATCATCTGAAAAATCTAAGGCTTTTGCCCCAAGAGATCTAAGTAAGTGTGCGTTCTATCCTGCCTCCATTGTCTTCAAAGCAAAAGTAGAAAATGCAGTTCTTACTTGTTGCACTGCTAGAGAAGGGGACTACTGTGAAGAAAGACTTCAAAAGCGAATCCCCTAAGGCAACTGAAGTGACTGATGTTACAGAAATTAATTTTGATATATTTACAGTCAACAGAGAAATATGGGGAGCTTTTTGTAATGCACAGATTCCTCCATGTCTTTTCTGTTTTGCAGAGAAAAGTGTTTGATTGTTGCTCTTCACAGCTTCCATTTTTCACAGGTTTTTTGAAGGATAACATTGCTCAGGAAAAAATCTGGTATCTGTAGGGGTACCGTCATTCCTAGTTCCTAGTTTTTACGTTTTTACCGTATAATTTCAAGTCTAAGTTTGTGGTTTAAGTTATAATAAGGAAAAAAAGAGTAGTTGAGTTAATCAGGTTAAAGATTATAGATGGAGAGGAACTTGGCATTAGGTGCTACAAACAGAATGGCAGTTAGCCTTGCCTTAGAAAAATTAAAATGGTTGACTAAAGTTTTTTTTTTTTTTTTTTTTTTCCCCAAAACATTGTGTTGACCAGCCAATTTGAATTTGTTGGTATTAAAGCTGTCTGCAATAGGTTTTTCTTGTTTGGATTGTAGCTAGCTCCTCTAGGTGCTCCTGCAGAATAGTACTTTTTTAAATACCTTTCTTCGAAACAAACAAACAAGATCTCTTTTTAAATTTAACTTTCTTGCAGTCGTTAATGATGGAATTGCTCCGCCACAGAGCATTCTTTTTCCACCTGAGAAGATTTGTATGGATTGGCAAGAAACACAAAGTGTTGGAGTTGGCCTGTACAATCTTGGCAACACATGTTTTCTTAATGCTACTCTACAGTGTTTGACCTACACACCCCCACTTGCCAATTACATGCTTTCTCTTGAGCACAGCCAGTCATGTGAGTACTTTCTAACAGTATTTTGAATCTGTTGGATAGCTCTGAAGGTGAAAGAACAGCAGTGATTCTGTGAGATAAGCTTATTTGCCTGATTTTACCTGTAGCAGCTGGCTTTGAGCACTGTATTAGCAGTGGGCTCCGAATAGCATATGGAGTGCAATTAATGCACCATGTTTTATTTATTTAGTTATTTGTTTGTTTGTTTGTTTGTTTATTAAAGGATCATTTATTGCTTCATGGGAATAATGAAGTGCATTGGACAGTAATGCATTTGGTAGTAATTTTAGAGAGTAATACATTTTGCAGCCTGTGGAGTTCACATTCCTGTCAGCCTTTACAACTGCGACTTTGCAGTAGTCTTTTAGATTTCTCATCACAAAATGCATTTGAATACAGGCTTAGTGGATATTTTTCTTCTGTCAAGTTGTGTGAAATGAAATGTTACAAGACTGTTGGGACATTGGCATCTTGGGAGAATAGAATGTAGCAAGGAGAGTGGATATTGTATCTATAGTTTAAATTGTACTTAGATGTTTGTAGTTCTGGATATTTCGCTGGACTGGGATGCTTTGCTCTTTCACTCTTCAGGTCGTGAACAAGATTTTTGCATGATGTGCACGATGGAGACTCACATTAACCAGGCCCTGCGTTGCACTGTTGATGCCATCGAGCCTACGCATGTTATCAGTAATCTCAGTCGTAAGTGGCTTCAGATGTGTTTCTTTTCGATAGCTTGTAATCTTCAAATAATTATTTGATGTGTCTAAGTGGTTTTAACACTCCAATGAAGAGAGATTTTAGAAATACAAGAATGATTTCATTTTTAAATGAGGTCAATACTATCATCTTCTTATTTAGGAATAGGACAACATTTCCGTTTTGGCAGTCAAGAAGACGCACACGAGTTCTTGCGCTATACTGTTGATGCTATGCAGGAAGCGTGCTTGAACGGAAGCACCGAGTAAGCATAAACAAGTTCACTTTCATACATTCTCTAGCACCTTCTAGTCCTTTATTTACTCTCAGAAATGATCTCTAGCACCTTTTAGTGCCTTATTTACTATCAGCAACGCAAGTCTACATCATCCTTGGTTTTCATCAAACTCTTTGAAGAGTTAACTCTGTGCCTTAAATCTTCTGAGGTCTGATTATAATTTATTTCCAGATTGGACAGATCTTCTCAAGCTACCACCATCATTCATCAAATATTTGGAGGATTTCTAAGATCGAGAGGTACTTGAAAAAATATTCCTGTCCTTAGAACTGATCTGTGTCTTTTGTCGGTAGTAAAGCAGTCTGTAGTTTGTCTAAAGTAGTATCTGTCAACAACTTGAATTTGGACAGTTAGTCTCCTTCACATAATGTTAAGCATTTATATTTTGCTTCCAGTGAAGTGCTTGAATTGCAAAGCAGTTTCAGATACGTATGAGGCATTTCTTGATATCACTTTGGATATAAAGGTAAGATGTTTTCTAAATATAATTCATGATGTTT
This sequence comes from Aythya ferina, assembly GCF_964211825.1. Classification (NCBI taxonomy): domain Eukaryota; kingdom Metazoa; phylum Chordata; class Aves; order Anseriformes; family Anatidae; genus Aythya; species Aythya ferina. The sequence goes on from NW_028181422.1 coordinate 510,907, forward strand.
AAGTACATGCATAACTTTCTAAATTAAACTTGTTTAACTTAAAAAACCAAACCACATATAATGTTAAAACATAAGAGCTTGGTGGTGCTAAGGAAGTGGATTGGACTTTCTCCTTCCGTGGAACCCATGTAAATAGTCTCCACATTTGTATTGGGTTTAAGGGGAAAGAATTCTCTTTCTGCAAAAATTATAATGCTGTCATACTTCTTTGTTGTTCTACCTCAATATACATCTAATTGTTAGACTGATGAATTTGTCCCCAGTATTGATGACAAAGCACACTATAGATGCTGTGTAGGCAACTGGGAAAGTATTTGTTCCAAAGTCAAATGCCTTCCAGGTGAGGTCAATGCTGAGCATGCTCTTTCTGCCTCCTTCTTCACAGTGCTCCTAGTAGATCGCTTGAGTATGTTAGTAAGATTCTCTTATAAACTACTAGTATGTGTCTGGAATTTTGAATTACGGTGACTTTGCGCTCTTCTTTCTCGCTGCTCTAGGCGGTTTCGTCTGTTAGCAGAGCTCTGGAACTCTTTGTGAAACCTGAAGAGCTGGATGGAGAGAATTGCTATAAATGTAGCGAGTAAGATTTTGACGACTTAGGTCTTAATCCTAGATGTCAGTTTTCTATGTTGCATGACTCTGTTGGACTACCTCTAAACTTTGGATCTACTTACAAGTTTTGTGGAAGTTTATAAAAGACTTGGATTTTTGTTTCTTTGGAGGGGGGAAGTCTTGTTCATAGGCATTCCCTATGGGTTTGCAATTCTCTGGCTTGTATTTTGCCATCAGAATTCAAAAAGAGCTACTTTTGTTCTTTCTCTTTATTAGCTCTCGACAGTACTTTTCTTGATGTAAACTGCCCAGTTTCCGTTGTTCTCTGGGCTAGTGGCTAATTTTCACTGCTTACACCGTAGGTCCTACCTTGGAGCGGGCAATGTGTCAAACTGAACTATTTTGTTTCAAAGGATGGCAGATGGGTTCAGTGTCTTTCCAGACAAGCTCAGTACATGAAGACTTCCTACTGTTAAATGTCTCCCTCCTGTAGAATGACCATGTGTTTCTGTTGTATTTTTGATGTTGATAGTCGACCTATGTTGGAGATTATTTGCAATTTCTAGCCCTGGGGACCAAGGCTCTCTCGTTCCGCTTTCAGTATTTGTATTTCCCTTGAAAGCTGAAAGAATGTATCCAGGATTGGAGTTCAAATAGCCACTTTTGTAGACCAAGAAATGGTACCTTGCCATCCAACCTGGTCATACCCTTTTGTGAGAGATTCCTGTTCCCGCTATGCTCTGAGTTGTTGGGAAAATTGACCTTCTTCTGTGTATTAACAAACCTGACACGCAGTGCATGGGTTTATGAAAAGAAAAAAGACCAACCTATTATGCAAGTAAATATCATTCAAATAGCATAGGCATGCGTGAGACATTAAAAGGAGTTTGTTTTGGGGGCGAAAAAAGAAGATGCCTTCAAACACTTATCTCTGCTTGTTTTTAAGGTGTAAAAAGGTGGTTCCTGCATCCAAGAGATTTACCATACACCGTTCTTCCAAGGTTCTCACAATATCACTGAAAAGATTTGCAGATTTCACAGGTGGAAAGATCAACAAGGTATATTTACCACTGTAATGCAACTATATCATTGTGTAATGGGACATCCCCCAAAGCTGAAAGTTGTTAATATTTTCAGACAATAATTGTAGACTAACGACTATGGCTTATTCTTTCTCTTAATATCAATAAAGTTCCCGCTTGACAAGAAGCATATGCTTTCCTCTGAGAAGGCTGATTCATCAGGAAACAGTTCTCTGCAACTTCTAGTCTTAACCGTTGTTTATGGGAAGACTTATTTGTAGTGAATCAAGAAATATATTCGAGAAATATATTCTAGAAATCAATTCTAGTCTGTGTTTTTTGGAAGTGTTTTTCTCTGGCTAGTCCACGAAGTACTCTGGGATAATTTTTCTATCTTCTTGATGTCTCTTTAGGAGGTGAAATATCCGGAGTATTTGGACCTGAGAGCCTACATGTCGCAGTCAATGGGAGAACCACTGCTCTATGCCTTATACGCGGTGCTGGTACATCACGGTGTCAGCTGTCACTCAGGACACTATATATGCTATGTAAAGGTAGAAGTCAACAGCATTTCTAACAGGGTAAAGGTTGTGCTGGCAAACCAATTAAAGCATGACTAGCAGCTACTGTTTCTAGGGAAAAAGATTTCATTATATTTTTATTTGACATGTGTGTATTTTGTTCCTACCCGTGATTTCAATTGGAAAACGTGCAATTCACCTAAAGAAATCATTGTCTTTATTTGCAGGCTGGTAATGGACTTTGGTATCAGATGAATGATGCTAAAGTAGTGCGTACTGACATTAAAAGAGTTCTTGGTCAGCAAGCTTACATACTTTTTTATATCAGGTAATAACAAATCTTAAAATGTGTTCAGAAGAGATTTACTTTCCTGTTATTGATATTTTTCTGTTTTGCAAGTGTTTTTCTTGCTATCCCGGGAGAAGATTATTATTTGTCTAATTCAGTTCTGTCTAACCTGAAATTCTCTGTGTCGTTTATTGTCTTTTGTTGCTTGGCCTTAAACTGCAGCACTCGTGTAAATTGCTATCTATGTGTTATCTGTAGCTGGCTACTTTAGAGAAGGAGAGAAATGAAGGTCATCTGTGGTGTAAGAATGAATTATTGCTCTGCAAGTGATAGTCTTAGTAGGAAGACTGTTCTCTACTTTTCAGTCTGTAGTCTTGGCGAAGCCTTCTGTAGAGAAGGCTTCCATATCGTATGAGCTGTTCCTCTAAAATGATAGGATGGGATTTAATCCAAGAGTAGGCTGAAAGAAAAACTAAACTACGATCACTGCTCTTTTCTGAAGGCGCTATGATTTGACACTTGGAGAACGTGCGTTTTACTTGCCAGCACCATCTTATCCCTGTTCATTCCCTCCTGGTCAGCAGGGGGCTAATAGTAAGCAGGCTGGATTTCTGGGACCACGACTTCTTCCTCATATGATTAAGGTAATTCAGGGAAGCGGGAGGGCAGATAACGGCACCAAACTGCTAGTGGGTTTGGGGTTTGGTGTGGGGTTTTTTGTTTGGTTTTCGGCATCTTAGTTTTGTTTTCCTTCCCACGCTGCAGCTTTCTTCACAGCCCTCATGCTACAGCCAGAGTCATTCAAACAGTGGTTACTGCTAAATTGTGCAGCCATGCGACTCCATTACTTTATACCTCCAAGACAGCTTTCTAAAGCACAGAGAGCTACGCTCTTTGACTATTTAAGCAGAGTGTACTAATCCTCAAATCATTTAAAAGAGGACTTGTTTTTCCTATCCTCGTCACTTTAGCTAAGACAGGGAAAACTAAATGTCTTATTCCTGAGCACCAGAACGATTACTTCAGGCTTTTCAGGGTATGTTTAAAGGGGAAAATAAATATATTTGGGAATAGCAGCAGGTAATGTTAAGTTGCTTGGCTGGTTTTCAAAGATGATGTTAATTTGATACCAATCTGCAGTAAACCAAAAGCAGGAATTGAATACGCTTATTGGACTTGCATTTATCCTTAAAGGGCAGTGTGTTTTTCTTTTTAGGTGTTAAGACCATTTGTAGAAACACTCAGTAGGAGAGTTTTGTGTTTCAAAATGTTACATGCAGTGTTTGCGTTAATCCATCTTGCAATTTCTTCTTTTTAAATACAGAATTCAAGCCGTTTAAATGGAAATGGATCCATAAAAGAGGACACAAAGACCACTGGTGTCACCCTAAAAAGGCCATCTTCAGCACCACCAATGGCCTGTGTTCAAAACCAGGCAATTACCAGGCCTTCAATGACTGATACATCAAGAAAACAGAAGATCACCATCAGTATTCACAATAAATTGCCTGCTCGTCAGACTGTGTCACAGCCTGACTGTCTTAGCAGTGCTGTGGAGGATGAAGATCTCTACCAGGCTGTTCCTTCATCCACAATTACAAATTCGGTAATGCAAATGAAGCAAATGCAAACAAACAAAAAAGTTTCTGATGAAATTTTTGTGGAGCCAACAGTGAATGAAAATCCTAAACTCAGCTCTGATAACACAGTCCCTTATGGTGCAGAATCTTCAGGAAAATCTGAGGAGGAGTCAAAGGGCTTATTTCAAAGGAATTTGAAATGCAATGCAATGTCCTCTAATGGAATTTTGGTTGGAAAGGTAGTCCGTACATTGCAGCATTCCAATTCTTCCTGTCAGAATGCTGACAAAGGAAGATCCCAGCATGAGCTGCCAAAAACAGATTCACTAAATGGTGCTATTAGGTTAGTTACTGAATCTAAAGAAAACGGACTGAAACTTGATGATTCCACTTGCCGAGTTGAACCTGTTAAACCTTCTGAGATGTTCTTTTCTAAAACAAATGGATCGCTTGAAACATAGATTTGCTCCATCGAGAATTTCTCACCTACGATGTATTCGGGAGTGTTTATTGTGTTCCTAATTCAGGTGAAATACTGAGAAAACACAGCACACATGTGATCGTAAGACTTTGTGGTATTATCTCCTTAGAATTTGCAGACCTGAGCTTACATTAGAACTTGTCAGCTTAAGCTCAGCTGAGATAAAAATTCCTAAGTTTCCTAAAGTAGATTTTGGGGGGTGAGTTGGGGTTATCTTTGAAGTGTAGATAATGCATACAACTCACAGCGGTCTTGCTTACCATTTAATGGAGACATTCTGACAAGACTAGTCCTCAGTACTACTACAAATAGTATTTTTTTGTCTGCTGACTTGTGCGTTTTAATTGCAGATGCCTGGAGCTATGCCTTCAGTCAATCGAGAAGTCATCACGGAGTCCTTCAGAGCCAGCCAGCTGAACAGCTTGTCAGAGGAAATGAGGTAAAATGAGCACAGTCTGATTAAGACAAGACTTTATGGAAGTTCGTTACAGTTTTATCTGTCTACTAATAGTATTTAATGGAAGGATTTAAATTAGTACAATTCCATACTGTGTGTCCAGTGTCACGAACAGAACTAATGATCAGCACTGAGCATATCACTCTGATGCAGGTTGGTGCCTCAAGGAGAACTTGTGTTCCTTTATAGAATGTTTTTCCATTTTTCTCCACTGTCTGGAGAAACACTGGCTGTTCCCCGCTCGCCCCTATGCCTTTTTTCTCAGAGCAGCAGGTGGAAGGAGACAGATGCGTTTGCTTTTTTAGTGCAATGGCTTCAGAAGCAAGAGGGGAAAAAGCACTTTCTCTGGGAGCTGAAGACGGTGTCCTAATCACAGGAGAGGTTTCTAAATGGCATATCATTGCGAGGGTTCCTTTAGTCCGGAGGTTTTTGTTTGTTTGTTTGCCTTTGGAAGATTTTACTCTTAATATTCACGTCCTTCAGCAGAAGTGAGAAATGGGTTTTTATTTTATGCAGTGTTGCGGAACCTCCGAAATCTCCTGGGAATGATGAATACCTCGCCCAGTACCAATGTGATGACTGTGGAGACAAGGAGAAAGCAAGAAGATCAAAAGAACGTGACCTCATTTCAAAAGAAAATGTTTTGTCCGGCAAAGAGTCTTGTGAGCCTGGTGAGAAATTGCGGCAAACTTCCTCTCTCAAGTCTGACACTGAATGTAGCTCTAACAATCTTTCTTCCTTAGCTATTGCAGATAGACGCCAAGATACAAAGGACAAGACTAAAACCACTGAGAAAGAGCATTACCGAAGCAAGAGGGAACATGCTCCTAGTGAAGAGAAGGAGAGTCAAAAAGCAGGTCCTTCCAGCAAGAGGAGGTGTTCTCAGAGCGTGGAATTTGTTGAGCAAAAGAGTCACAAGCAGGAGTACTGGGAGGGAAGCAGGTACAGATCTTTCCCTCGTGAAAGAAACAGCCCTGAGAATGGCAGAAGAGCAGTCAAATATTCAAAGTACAGATCTGGCAGCGGAGGAAGATCAGAACAAGGTAGCAATAGGTACTACCGATCCAAAGGGGAAAGAAGTTGGAGCAGAGAAAGATACTATCGAGACGAAGCACGGAGATGGGAAAGATGTGGCTATTACAGTGATTACTATTCACCTCATGCGACAGGAGACAGTAGAGAGAGAAAGTTCTCTCACGGCGATTCAGCCTTTGACAGATCGACTGCAACTTACTACAGCAGGTCACATAAGCATTATCATTACAAAAGCAGATGGCCTCACGGTTCCCTCTTGAGAGAGGAAGATGTACGTCGCTTTGGCACACCCCGAGCAGACTTGCATCGTTGCTCGGTACCTCAGCAACATTCCGGAAGACATTCTCGTGAAAGACATGCGCTTCCACCTGTGTCAGCTCATTTGGAGAACTGTCGCCAGAAAAATGAAACAGAAGGAAACAGAAAAAGAAAATATACCCGTGCAGAAGGTAGTGAAAGTGAAATAGAAAGGAAAGACAGAAAGATAGAAAAGGAGCTTTTAGGTGGTGAAAAAAATGCAAAAATATCACAAGTTCTGGAAGAAAAAGAAGTCTAAGGATAAACATGGAGAGAAGGATTCCAAGTAAGCAAGGATTCCGGCATACTCCGCATTTTTTATCCTAATTCTTTTCTGGGTGCTTCTCATGTCTTCCTTTTTTTTTTTTTTTTTTTTTTTTTTTTTTCTGGTAGTTTCTAAGTTCTTTAGATAGCACCAGCTGGCTGGGGATCATGTTGTTAGGTTGATCAGTGAAGACAGGAAAGCTCTTGCTGAATTGTGTCAGAGCACTAGCTTTGGACCACATAGTTCGAATCACATCCGTACACCATTCCAGATTAGGTTAAAAGATTTTTTCTGCTTGCACGTATTCCAGAGCTAGCCGTTGTTAATGATCTGTGTACAAACCAGGACCTATGGTCCTTCAATCTGACGGCTTAAGTTTGCTGCATCTAAAGTAAGTTGCGTGTGCACAAAGCACCACAAAATAGCTGACATGCTGCAAATCATCACCTGTGGTAAAATAAATCAGGTTTCATATAGGCAACAAGTGCCACATCTTTTTTTCCCTTTTTAACTTGCATGTTTCTTTCAGACTTCATGATTTGTGTTTCTGTGCGCTCCGCTTTGACAATGCCAATCGCAAGCGTAAGAAAAAGAAGAAAAAGGAGAAGAAAAAGAAGAAAAAGGAGAAACACCAGGAAAGCAAAAGGCTCCTTGGAACACTTAGATCCTCGTTTCCAGAAGATAACGCGGGAGAAGAAGGAAGAATCCCATCCTCCAGATGGCTCTTCATGTCAGTAATGCAGAAGTGAGAGCAGTAAACAACCTTACAAGGAAGGGAAGACTTCCAGTGCAGGCGAAAGCAAGAAATACTGCTCCATCGCATCCAACGACTATACTAAAGGTAAGCGGCCGCAGCGTGTGTGAGGAATTCCTTTTATATTAATCTCGAGATTATTTCAAACAGTCTTGAAGTGCTTGATGACTTAACAGTCTGCAGATTTATTATCAAATCAAAAAAAAACCCCACTTGGTAGACTATTTTTTTCCCAGTTTTGAATGGCCACTAGGAAAGAAGGCCTGAAATAAAGAGGTTAAAGGCAAATGGTTTTCATTTGGTTTGATGATGAAGTGGCAAACAAGAGGAAGAGTTGCAAGCTCCCTTCTTAAATTCAGTCCAGCCAAGTAGGAAAAGTAAATGTGGACGGACAGCTGTATCTTGGCAAAGAAGATAGTAGGGAGCAAGGAGGTTTAGCAGTCAAGATGGAAGGTGATGCCATGAGGCTTAGAGGCTAGTAATGTTCTAATGAACATGGCCAAGTCTTGCGCTGGGCAGCCTGCTTGGGTCCAAAGCCTGCAGTCCTCCCCAAGATGTCGGCGAGGGGCTGGTGAGCCGTTGGGACGGAACCCCCGTTGCCCGGGTTCCCCAAGCAACCGCCCCACTCTCCAGCCACCATGGCAGGTCCAGCAGCCGGCTCCCGCTCCTCCCGGGGCTGCGGCCCTGCTGGCGAGCCCAGCGCCCCAGAGCTCAGCCCAGCGGCCTTTTTCCCACAGAGGGTTTCCCCAGACGGCTTCCGCGGCTTGCGCAGACGCAAAACTCCCCCTTCGTCGTCCCAGCCGTGCCGCCAACGGTGGCTGCCTGGCTGCTGCCCTCCCTCCCCGGAGCGACGGCGCTGCCCTTGCAGCCCCCGCAGGTACCCACCCTCCCCTCCGCGCTGCCCCAGGCCACCGTCTGGCACGTGGTGCCGGGGGTCCAGGGGCAGGTGCTGCAGCTCCCCGCCGGGGTGCAGCTGCCACCTGGGGGGCACCTCCCAGCCCAGGGGCACCACCTGCAGCTTGGGCAGCTCCCCGCCGGGGGGCAGCTCCCTGCTGTGGGGCAGCTCCCCGCCGGGGGGCACCAGCTGCAGCTGGTGCAGCTCCCCGCTGTGGGGCAAAACCTGCAGCTGGTGCAGCTCCCCGCTGTGGAGCAAAACCTGCAGCTGGTGCAGCTCCCAACCATGGGGCACCAGCTGCAGCTGGTGCAGCTCCCCGCCGGGGGGCAGCTCCCCCACACCGCTCCTCCCTGTGCCCCCTGTGTCCATCAGTGGGGACAGCCCATGGTGACGGGGACACTGGTACCCCACCATGCGCTGGGGCTGGGGCCCAGGGCCGTGCTCCATGGGGAGCTCCTGCACCCCGCAGGCACCTGCCTGTTGCAGGCCCCCGCCCAGCGCAACCCCCCGCCACCCCTCGTCCCGGGGCCTCCGCTGCGGGGGCAGGCGCTCCCCACGCCCCGCACCCTGAGCAGCAGCCGGGGGCAGCTGCCGGAGCCCTGCTTGCACGCCGTGGGGCTCAGCGAGGACCAGGGGCCCCCGCTGCCCGGCCCCACTGCCCCCAAGCCTGCCCAGGCTCCAAGGACCGCCAGCACCCAGACGGCGACGCCCGACGGTGAGTTTGGGGCTGGCACAGCCGGCCGCTGGGCGCCCCACACCCAGGGGCCATGGGAAAGCTGACATCGCCCGTCTTGGGGGATTTTCTTGCTTCGTCCTCAGCGGCGACAGCCCCGCAGGTGCCTGAGGAGCCCCCGCAGCTGCCCGAGCTGGGCCCTGATGCCTTTGCCGAGGCCTTTCCAGAGCTGGCAGGGGACAGCCAGCAGCTGCAGCACATGCAGGACGAGCTCCTGGCCGACCTGGACATCCCCATCCCCGGCATGGAGGAGCTGCTCAGCTGGCTCGATGCCGTGGAGCCCCAGGACGCCTTCCCCGATTTGCCCAGCAGTCCTGCCCTCAGCCGCTTCCTCTCGCAGCTGCCCGACCTCTGCGAGGACATCGAGGAGCCGAGCACGCAGGGACTGGAAGCCACAGGAGTCCTCGGTGAGGTCCCCTCAACCCCTAGGCTGCGCCCCGAGAAGCTTGAGGGTGGGCTGTCGCTGCAGTCCCCCGTCGTGCCAGCAGTGAGCCCCCCGCTCAGCCCTGCAGCCAGTCCCCTGCCCAGTGCGCTTAGGAGCCCCCTACCCAGTCCACCCCTGAGTCCCCCCAGGAGCCTCCCTGACACCCAGCTCCTCAGTGCCCTTAGTAGACCCCTGCCCCAACCCCGCCAGCGTTCCCTCAGACCCGCCCCAACCCCAAGGTCCCCAGTGCCCTTAGTAGACCCCTGCCCCAACCCCCCCAGCGTTCCCTCAAGACCCGCCCCAACCCCAAGGTCCCCAGTGCCCTTAGTAAACCCCAGCCCCAACCCCCCCAGCGTTCCCTCAAGACCCGCCCCAACCCCAAGGGCCGCAGTGCCCTTCGTAGACCCCAGCCCAAATCCCCCCCGAGTTCCCCCAAGAAACGCCCCAACCCCAAGGGCCGCACTGACCATAGGAGACCCCTGCCCAAACGCCCCCTGGGTCCCCTCAAGAGTCCCCCGCCTGCCCCTGCGTCCACCGGCACCAAGCGGGGGGCCAAGCGCCCTGCGCCCAGCAGCACCCCCGGGACAGCGCAGAGCTGCCAGCACAGGAGGCCGATGACAGAGAACCCCCCCGGCAAGGAGAGGAAGACGCTGCTGGGCCAGGCTGGCCAAGGCCGCAAGAGACCGTGCCAGGGGAAGACGGGTGGCAGCAGCACGGGGGCTGGCAGCAGCAGGGAAGCAGGCAGCAGCGGGCAGCAGCTGGCGATCAACAGCACCACGGCACCCAGCAAGAGAGCGCGAAGCCCGGGGGCTGCAGGGGGGCAAGGAGCAGCGGCGCCACCTCCCCGCAGAGCGCGGCTGCTGCCGGAGACTCCGAGTGGGGAGCCCCGTGCCGTGCGGCCCCAGGACAGGCTCTGTCCCCAGGCCAGCGGGGCCAAGACGCTGCAGCGCCAGCAGCCGGGGACAAAGACCCCCAGCGAGACTTTGCAGCCGCTGGGGGCCAGGGCCAAGGCGCTGGGGCCAGCGTGCCAGCTGGCCTGTGTGCAGCCGCAGCCCACCTCCAGCAGCCCCAGCAGCATGCCCAGCGCCCCGCCGACAGTGCCAGGCTCCAGCTACCCGTGACCAACCTCGGGCTTCTCCTCGACGGCCCCCGCAGCACCCAGGCAGGCACAGAGACCTCTGCAGGCACCTGTTCCAGCTTCAGCCACGCTCCTCAGCCCTTGCCCCTCTCGCTTGCCCTCTCCCCTCTCTCGTGCTGGAGCTAGGGGATGGGCTTGCCACTCACAGGGATGGCAACAGCGCCAATGGCAAATGCGCGCGCGCCTCACCCAGGAAGGTGGCAATGGCAAGCTGGGGAGATGCTGGCAGCAGCTGGGCTGGGAAAGCTTGGCCATGGCAACTGCTGCTTGGGACACCAAAGGGCTGAGAGACAAGACTTGCTTCTTCTTTCGGGGCATTGCTCTTCTTTCCTGCCTTCTGGATTAAATTCCTCTCCTTAGGTGGTCACTCAGCAAGGCCTCTGCCTGCAGCTCTTCTTGCACTGGCATGCCAAGGGGATAAGAACTGGGAGGTCTTTGGGATAGCAAATGATCAGTGGGATGGGAAGTGATGATGGGGATAGCAATTCATTGGAATGGGACAAATGGGTTTTATTTGTATTAAATTTAAATTTTTTAATTTTCATTTAATTTATTGGTTTTCTTATTTATTTAATTAAATCCACCTTATTGACTGTGTTGTACGGTATGGCATTGTTTTATTATTATAAAATTATAAGTATTTAATAGTATTAAATATTTTTATATATTAATATCTTATAAACTGTAAGTATCATTATTTATTATTTTGTTGGTTTTTATTCCTTTTCTACCCTATTAAACTCTCTTCATCACAACGCACTGGTTTGGACTTTATTTTTCCTTCCGAGTCATTCTGGATTCACTCCGGATGGGGGGACACTAGCGAACGCCTGTGTGCTTCAGATCCAAAGTCACCTTTGCCCTCATTCAAGATACATATTTGCATCTGTTGTTGTGAAACAAAATTAACAACAGGAACAATAAAGTTACCTACTTGCTAGCAGCAGCTCTACATTTGCTGGGGTCTGCTCTGTGCATTTTGAAGACCATTCCATGCTCTTCAGCCCCTTCAGGAGGAAATGTATGGTTCTAGGAAAATGCGTCTTGACCTGATGCAAAGCTGTGACGCAGCCTGCAGCTGCTGCAAGCCCTGGCATTTTACCTTTAGCCCCTCCAACAACTCTGATGTTCCCTGCATCGACTTCAACCACTGCGGCAGGACCTGAGGCCCCTCAAAGCCTTGTCACACACCCTGCGGCCCCTCGAGCCCCTGGCATGTTCCCTGCAGCCCCTCCAGCCCCTGGCATGTTCCCTGCAGCACCTCCAAGCCTGGCACAGGCCCTACAGCTGGCTCCGGGGACGACCCCGCTGCTGTCTCAGGCACCAATACACACAAGGGGAAGGAATGCATGCAGAAGTCATCTCGTTTCGGAAGGGCAGAAAGTCCTCCCGAGGAGGGGGAAGGAGCAAGAGGAAGGCGAGGCAGCCTACCCCAAGGTAGGGCCATCCCAGGGCACAGGAGGCTGTTGGAAAGGAGAGCAGAGAGAAAAGCAGCAGGAAGCAGGTGATCCCCATCCCTGGGTGAGCTGCGAGCCATGGGACAAGATTGCAGCTGTCCTCCAGGCGAGCACATTGTCAGCTGGCTGCTGCGCTGCTGGGATAGCAGCTGCGGGAGCCTGGCAGCAGAGGGCAGGGAAGCCAAGCAGCTGGGATCCTTCTCTGGGAAAGGGGGCACTGAGAAAGCGCTTGAAAACAGGGCACAAGCCCTCAGCCTCTGGAGGCGTGAAGGAAAGGGATCCCTTCTGGGAAGATGCTGTGGGCTTGCTGAGGCTCGAAGAACAGACGGTGCTGGCTGCTACCAGCGTGCTGCAGCAGCGGCAAGACAGAGCCGTGGTGGTTTTCCTCAGCTGGGCAGCTGAGCTCCAGCACAAGCGCTCTCTCCCTGCCCCTCCTCCAACGCCAAGGGGAGAAAAGAGGCTGGCAAGGGCTCAAGGGCTGCCAGAAGGACAGGGAGATCACTCCACAAGGAGCGTCACGGGCAAAGCAGGCTCAGCACAGCCTGTTCCAGTCCAGCCCGGGGCCTGCTCCTGCGGGGGCTCTCCACAGGCCGCGGCCTCCTCCAGGCCACAGCCACCTGCTCCACCGGGGGCTCCTCCACCCGCAGGGGGGCTGCAGCGTGGATATCTGCTCCACGGGGGACCCATGGGCTGCAGGGGGACAGCCTGCTCCACCAGGGGCCTCTCCCTGCACAGGCCGCAGGGGAACTGCTGCTGGGAGCCTGGAGCACCTCCTGCCTCCTGCTGCACGGACCTTGGGGGCTGCACAGAGCTTTCTCACTCCTCCCTGAGCCACACGCTGCTGGGCAGCAGCTTTTGTTCCCTTTCTTAGATGGGCTCTCCCCCAGGCGCAAACATCATCCTTTTGCTCTGCGTTCTGGGCTGCAGCGGGTGGGTCCCTCCTGGAAGGAGCCTCCTGGAAGCGGCCCTGAGCTCCCATGGGGCAGCTGCTGCATTCTCCTCACAGAGGACACCCCTGCAGCCCCCCGCTCCCACAGCGTGGCCACGCAAACCCAAGCCAAGACACCGAGCAAGCCTCCCTGATTGCCAGCCAGCAGCTGGCTCAGCCTGGGACCCCAGGCCAGTGCCCACAAGACTCTCCAGGGCCTTGAAAAGCAAGCCTTGTGGGGACGGAGCACCCACAAAGAACGGACTCACACAACAGGTCTCCTTGCCAACACCGCCTCACAGACACCTGGGCCTTGAGCGGGTAGCTCACCTTGAGCGAGCTCATTTCCTTCCCAGTAGCTGAAATGTGCCCTTTCGGGGGCATTTGGGGACTACAGCGTGCTGCTGAGAGGGATGTTGGAGCTCCTGCAGGGCAGTGCTTCCACTAAGGCAAGGCCTTTTCTGCATCTTCTACTGCCCTGCAAGCGAGGATGCTTGGGGCACACAAGAAGCTGGCAGGGGACACAGCTGCAGGGATTGCAGGGATTCCTAAAGTCATAGCCAAATACAAGAAAGACAGGAGGACGTGATGCTTCCGAGAGAAAGGAGCTCGCTTTGGGGTCCAAATCCATCCATTTTTCAAATTAAAATATTTTCATATATTTTATTTGGGGCCTCCTCCTCCACCATCACTTCCTCCAACACATCCTCCTCCTCCTCATTTTCTAGGATTTTTCTCATTTTTATTTTTTGGCCTCCTCCTCCTCCTCCTCCACCTCCTCCTCCTCCACCTCCTCCTCCTCCACCGCCTCCTCCTCCACCGCCTCCTCCTCCACCGCCTCCTCCTCCACCGCCTCCTCCTCCACCGCCTCCTCCTCCACCGCCTCCTCCTCCACCGCCTCCTCCCCCTCCCCCTCCACCTCCTTCTCCTCCTCCTCCTCCTCCTCCTCCTCCTCCACCTCCTCCTCGTCGTCGTCGTCGTCCTCCTCCTCCTCCTCCTCCTCCTCCTCCTCCTCCTCCTCCTCCTCCTCCACCACCACCACCTCCTCCACTACCTCCTCCTCCACTACCTCCTCCTCCTCCTCCTCTCCATTTATAGGGAGGAGCAGCCACACCCCCGGTTGATGACAAGCTATTTGCATCATAGCTAACAATCGCTACCCAGGCAACCAGGCCACAAGCAATGCATCACAGAGCGTCATCAAGTTGCTAGGAGCCACCAGCTGCTACCTTACAGGGCTACGGTGCCATGGTCCTGTGGGATTACAAACAGAACTAGAATTAGGAGCGGTGGTCAACGCTCAGCACCAGAGAGGGTGTTTTGTTTTGGAGTCCTCCACCTCCTCCTCCTCAACCACCTCCTCCTCCACCTTCTACTCCTTCTCTTTTGTTTTTTGTTGGCCTCCTCCTCCACCACCTCCTAGTCCTCCTCCACCTCCTCCTTTTTGTTTTTCTTTTTTGCTGCCACTTCCTTCTCTCACATTCTACTATTTCTCCTCCACCTTCTTCTCTCCTCTTCCACCTCCATCGTGTCCCTCTGCCTAGCCCTTGCTCACCTCCTCTTTTGTCACCGCTTCCTACTCATCCGTCTCCTTTTCCAGAAATGCCGCCACCTCCTCAATCTTCTCCGCCACCACCTCCTCCTCCGCCACCTCCTCCACTGCCCCCTTCCCCTCTTACCCCCCCCCCCCCTTTTCCACCTATGCCTCTTCCTCATCCTCCTCCTTTTCTGTTTCCATCTTCTCCCATCTCCCCTCTCCAGCACTCTGGCTCCCACTGCCCCCCTTTGGCCCTTTTATAGGGAGGAGCAGCCACACCCCTGATTGATGACAAGCCATTTGCATAAGAGCTAACAATCGCTACCCAGGCAACAAGCAGCGCATCACAGAGCGTCATCAAGATGATAGGAGCCGCCAGCTGCTACCTTACAGGGCCACGGTGCCATGGTCCTGTGGGGTGACAAATGGAACTAGAATTAGGAGCGGTGGGCAGCGCTCACAACCAGAGCCTCCCAGAGAAGCCGCCTTGGCACACCTGGTTCGTGGCAACTTTTCCTGACATCTCTGGGCTCACCATCATTGCTACCAGCATGCCTTAGCAAGGAGCATGCAGAGGAAGTTGGCCAGGAAGTTTCTGCCGAGGTGGAGGAGGCTGTGGAGGAGGAATAGTCAGTAGGGCTGGAGAAGGAGAAGGAGGAAGAGGCAGTGGAGGTGGAGGAGGTGTTGGAGGTGCAAGAGGCAGGGAAGGAGGAGAAGGAGGAGGAAAATGAGAAATAGGATTAGCAGGCGGGGGACGAGGAGGATGCGGTAGACAAGGAGGAGGCAGTGAATGAGGAGGAGGCAGTGGACAAGAAAAAGGCCGTGGATGATGAGGAGGAAGTGGTGGAGGAGGACGTGCTGGAGGTATCATAGAATCACAATTGTTAGAGGAGACCTTCACATTTGTCCGGTCTAGTCCTCACTGTACTACCAATGTCACCCAATAAACCATGTTCCTAAGCACCAGCTCCAACCTGTCCTTGAACACCCTGCTCCTCTGGGGCGTCCTCCACAGGTCGCAGCCTCCTCCAGGCCACAGCCACCTGCTCCACCGGGGGCTCCTCCAGCCACAGGGGGGCTGCAGCGTGGAGATCTGCTCCACGGGGGACCCATGGGCTGCAGGGGGACAGCCTGCTCCACCAGGGGCCTCTCCCTGCACAGGCCGCAGGGGAACTGCTGCTGGGAGCCTGGAGCACCTCCTGCCTCCTGCTGCACGGACCTTGGGGGCTGCACAGAGCTTTCTCACTCCTCCCTGAGCCAGACGCTGCTGGGCAGCAGCTTTTGTTCCCTTTCTTAGATGGGCTCTCCCCCAGGCGCAAACATCATCCTTTTGCTCTGCGTTCTGGGCAGCAGCGGGTGGGTCCCTCCTGGAAGGAGCCTCCTGGCAGCGGCCCTGAGCTCCCATGGGGCAGCTGCTGCATTCTCCTCACAGAGGACACCCCTGCAGCCCCCCGCTCCCACAGCCTGGCCACGCAAACCCAAGCCAAGACACCGAGCGAGCCTCCCTGATTGCCAGCCAGCAGCTGGCTCAGCCTGGGACCCCAGGCCAGTGCCCACAAGACTCTCCTGGGCCTTGAAAAGCAAGCCTTGTGGGGACGGAGCACCCACAAAGAACGGACTCACACAACAGGACTCCTTGCCAACACTGCCTCACAGACACCTGGGCCTTGAGCGGGTAGCTCACCTTGAGCGAGCTCATTTCCTTCCCAGTAGCTGAAATGTGCCCTTTCGGGGGCATTTGGGGACTACAGCGTGCTGCTGAGAGGGATGTTGGAGCTCCTGCAGGGCAGTGCTTCCACTAAGGCAAGGCCTTTTCTGCATCTTCTACTGCCCTGCAAGCGAGGATGCTTGGGGCACACAAGAAGCTGGCAGGGGACACAGCTGCAGGGATTGCAGGGATTCCTAAAGTCATAGCCAAATACAAGAAAGACAGGAGGACGTGATGCTTCCGAGAGAAAGGAGCTGGGTTTTGGGTCAAAATCCGTCCCTTTTTCTATCCCGCAGACCCCCAAGGGCGTAGGACAGCAGCACTGCAGGGCAGCAAGAGATGCTGTGCATTTCTCTCGTCCCCCTCAGACAGCCACTGGGTGACGATGGTGCCAAGTGTCTGGAAAGAGACCTTGCTTTCTCAGGCCCAGGTGTCCAGCTGCACACCAAGGCCGTCCCTGGCTTCCAGGCGCAGTTGCCAGGCCCGAGGCCGAGCTCCCCTGCGAACCCCCAGCCCAGCAGACCTTGCTCCTGGCATTGTGGAGCAGCCATTTCACGGCAGCCTTTTCTCCTGGCAGTCAGCTTAGCGCCGAAAGCTCTGTCACCGGGACACCCGAGAGCCGTGGCAGCTCAGCAGAGAGTCACTGTCAGCCTTGGAGCTCACAAAGGTGGGTGGCCACAAGTGCCCTGAGCGTCCAGCTCGCAATGAGGACTGATGCTGGCACTCGAGGCGTGGAGGTCGGTATGGTGCAATGGGAGACGCCACTGTCCTGCTGGTGGGACAAGAGACACTGATGTGCTGCTGCTGCAGGAGGAGACTTGAAGGTGCTGCTGCTTAGAGGTGCTGAGGAGCGGGCAGCCTCCTTCGTGGTGGCTGAGCTGAGCATGCTCCTGTTCATTAGTACTCTCCCCTTCCTATGTTTTTCCTAAGGTGGAGAGAGAGAAACGCACAGATCTCTTTCTTTCCCGGTAAGAAATGGAAGAGCCTCGTATCTACATATTTGCCAGATTCATCCTAGCACCCTTGGGACTGGGGATCTGTGTTGATCTGTAATAAAGAGCAATCATCAGCACAGCAAATCCCCGTGACCTTGTGTCTATCAGCATCGTCCAAATCCCTCTCTAGAGCTGTGGGCTGGCCAAGCTGTGTGTTGGATGGTGAAGCTGGGAAATGCTTGGGATGGGGAAGGCTGAGTGGGCCGAGAAATCCTTGCTGGGATGGGAAGGTTTCCTTGGCGTGGAAAGGCATTGGGCTAGGAAATGAGAGAGGTGGGAAATGTTCCCGGGCTTTGAAAGCACTGGGAAGCAAAAGCATTGGGATGAGCAATCGCTCCTGGGATGGGAAAACATTGGGATGGGAAGTCTTGAAAGGGGTGGGTAACATTCGCTGAGGAAGGAAATACTTGGAAAAGTCATCCAAGAGAGGGAAATTCTTTGGGACGAGATCTCTTTGGATGAAGAAACGCTTCGTGTTGATGGGAAATCTTTTGTCTGGGAATCTGTTCTCATGTGAACTTGTCAGGATGGGAAATGACCATGAGGATGAAAGCTGGTCCTGGCATGGGAAATGCTCAGGATGGGAAAGAGGCGGTGTGGAAGCGTGGTGGGCATGGCAAGTGCTGCGTGGGAGGGCAAGCCTGCTGGGGATGGCCAAGTCTTGCGCTGGGCAGCCTGCTTGGGTCCAAAGCCTGCAGTCCTCCCCAAGATGTCGGCGAGGGGCTGGTGAGCCGTTGGGACGGAACCGCCGTTGCCCGGGTTCCCCAAGCAACCGCCCCACTCTCCAGCCACCATGGCAGGTCCAGCAGCCGGCTCCCGCTCCTCCCGGGGCTGCGGCCCTGCTGGCGAGCCCAGCGCCCCAGAGCTCAGCCCAGCGGCCTTTTTCCCACAGAGGGTTTCCCCAGACGGCTTCCGCGGCTTGCGCAGACGCAAAACTCCCCCTTCGTCGTCCCAGCCGTGCCGCCAACGGTGGCTGCCTGGCTGCTGCCCTCCCTCCCCGGAGCGACGGCGCTGCCCTTGCAGCCCCCGCAGGTACCCACCCTCCCCTCCGCGCTGCCCCAGGCCACCGTCTGGCACGTGGTGCCGGGGGTCCAGGGGCAGGTGCTGCAGCTCCCCGCCGGGGTGCAGCTGCCACCTGGGGGGCACCTCCCAGCCCAGGGGCACCACCTGCAGCTTGGGCAGCTCCCCGCCGGGGGGCAGCTCCCTGCTGTGGGGCAGCTCCCCCACACCGCTCCTCCCTGTGCCCCCAGTGTCTCCCAGTGGGGACAGCCCCTGCTGACGGAGACGCTGGTGCCCCAGGATCCCCTCTGCTTGGGGCCCAGGGCCGTGCTCCAAGGGGAGCTCCTGCACCCCGCAGGCACCTGCCTGCTGCAGGCTCCTGCCCACCCCGGCCCCCCCCCACTCCTCGTCCCGGGGCCTCTGCTGCGGGGGCAGGCGCTCCCCGCGCCCCGCACCCTGAGCAGCAGCTGGGGGCAGCTGCCAGAGCCCTGCTTGCACGCCGTGGGGCTCAGCGAGGACCAGGGGCCCCCGCTGCTTGGCCCCACTGCCCCCGAGCCTGCCCAGGCTCCAAGGACCGCCAGCACCCAGACGGCGACGCCCGACGGTGAGTTTGGGGCTGGCACAGCCGGCCGCTGGGCGCCCCACACCCAGGAGCCATGGGAAAGCTGGCATCGGGGGATGCCTGGGGGATTGCATTGGCTTGCTTTTTCCTCAGCGGCGACACTTGCAGAGGTGCCTGAGGAGCCCCTGGAGCTGCTGGAGCTGGGCACTGATGCCTTCACTGATGCCTTTCCCCAGCTGGCAGGGGACAGCCAGCAGCTGCAGCACGTGCAGGACCAGCTCCCGGCCGACCTGGACAGCTCCGGCTTGGAGGCGCAGCTCAGCTGCCTGGATGCCGTGGAGCCCCAGGACGCCTTCCCCGATTTGCCCAGCAGTCCTGCCCTCAGCCGCTTCCTCTCGCAGCTGCCCGACCTCTGCGAGGACATCGAGGAGCCGAGCACGCAGGGACTGGAAGCCACAGGAGCCCTCGGTGAGGTCCCCTCAACCCCTGGGCTGCACCCCGACAAGGTGCAGGCTGGGCGGGCGCTGCAGCCCCCTGCAGCTGCTGTGCCGCCACTCAGCTCCCCCCTCAAGCCTGCAGCCCGGCCCCAGCTCAGGAGAGCCCTGCCCAAAAGGCCCCCCCAGCAGGAATTCATCCCTGCCCGCAGGAGAAGCCTGCCCCAGCCTCCCTCGGCTCCCGTCCAGAGCCCCCCCGACCCTGACTTCCTCACTGCCCTCAGGAGAGCCCTGCCCAAGCCTCACCTGAGTCCCCTCCAGAGCCCCCCCGACCCTGCCCGCAGGAGACCCCTGCCCAAGCCTCTCCCCAAAAGGCCCCCCCAGCAGGAATTCATCCCTGCCCGCAAGAGAACCCTGCCCCAGCCTCCCTTGGCTCCCCTCAAGAGGTCTCAACTTCTCCCAGCCCTGAGGAGAGCCCTGCCCAGTCCCCCTCACAGTCCCCTCCAGAGCCCCCCGCCTGCCCCTGCACCCACCGGCACCAAGTGGGGGGCCAAGCGCCCCGCGCCCACCAGCACCCCCAGCACAGCGCAGAGCTCCCAGCACAGGAGGCCCACGACGGACAAGACCCCCGGCAAGGAGAAGACGCTGCTGCTGGGCCAGGCTGGCCAAGGCCCCAGGACGCTGCGCCAGGGCAAGACGGCTGGCCACAGCGCGCTGCCTGGCAGCAGCAGCCAAGCGGGCAGCGGCAGGCAGCAGCCAGCGAGCGACAGCACCAGGGCACCCAGCAAGAGAGCGCGAAGCCCGGGGGCTGCTGGGGGGCAAGGAGCAGCGGCGCCGCCTCTCTGCAGAGCGCGGCTGCTGCTGGAGCCCCTCCCCATGAAGCCCCGTGCCCGTGCCCGTGCCCGTGCCGTGCGGCCCCAGGACAGGCTCCGGCCCCAAGCCAGCGGGGCCAAGATGCTGCAGCGCCAGCAGCCGGGGACAAAGACCCCCAGCGAGACTTTGCAGCCGCTGGGGGCCAGGGCCAAGGCGCTGGGGCCAGTGCGCCAGCCGCCCTGTGTGCAGCCGCAGCCCACCTCCAGCGGCATGCCCAGGGCCCGGCCGACGCTGCCAGGCTCCAGCGCTGTGCCCGCTGCCCCCCGGCCCCCAGCTGGCCACAAGGCCCAGGCGCTGCCGGCACCACCAGGCAGCACAGGAGCACAGAGAGCTCCCCCAGAGCAGGCGCCCAGAGTGTGGGGCCTGCCAGCCGCAGGGGGCAAAGCGCAGCGTCCGGCTCTGCCCACGCAGCCGCGCACGCTGCAGAATCCGGCGCAGCCCCGCGTGGACTACGTGCCCTGCGTGGGGCCCTGGGCAGGCCGCGACGCAGCGCCCACGCCGCTGGAGGAGCAGGAGGAGTCGGTGCCCATCACGCCGCAGCAGCGTCCCAAGCGGGAGCGCCTGAAGAAGCTGGCCCAGGAGGAGCGGCAGCGGGCGGCCCACCAGACCAAGATCGGCCCCGTGCAATTCTTCGTGCAGCGGCAGAAGGACCACGCCATAGCCTACTATTACGGCTACCCGTGACCGACCTCGGGCTTCTCCTCGACGGCCCCCGCAGCACCCAGGCAGGCACAGAGACCTCTGCAGGCACCTGCTCCAGCTTCAGCCACGCTCCTCAGCCCTTGCCCCTCTCGCTTGCCCTCTCCCCTCTCTCGTGCTGGACCTACGCACTGCTTGCCACTCTCAGGGATGGGCAACAGTGCCAATGGCAAATGCGCGCGCGCCTCACCCAGGAAGGTGGCAATGGCAAGCTGGGGAGATGCTGGCAGCAGCTGGGCTGGGAAAGCTTGGCCATGGCAACTGCTGCTTGGGACACCAAAGGGCTGAGAGACAAGACTTGCTTCTTCTTTCGGGGCATTGCTCTTCTTTCCTGCCTTCTGGATTAAATTCCTCTCCTTAGGTGGTCACTCAGCAAGGCCTCTGCCTGCAGAGCACTTCTTCTTGCACTGGCATGCCGAGGGGATAAGAACTGGGAGGTCTTTGGGATAGCAAATGATCAGTGGGATGGGAAGTGATGATGGGGATAGCAATTCATTGGAATGGGACAAATGGGTTTTATTTGTATTAAATTTAAATTTTTAAATTTTCATTTAATTTATTGGTTTTCTTATTTATTTAATTAAATCCACTTTATTGACTGTGTTGTACAGTATGGCATTGTTTTATTATTATAAAATTATAAGTATTTAATAGCATTAAATATTATTATATATTAATATAAATTATAAATATCTTTATTTATTATTTTGTTGGTTTTTATTCCTTTTCTACCCTATTAAACTCTCTTTATCACAACGCACTGGTTTGGATTTTATTTTTCCTTCCGAGTCGTTCTGGATTCACTCCGGATGGGGGGACACTAGCGAACGCCTGTGTGCTTCAGATCCAAGGTCACCTTTGCCCTCAACTCAAGATACATATTTGCATCTGTTGTTGTGAAACAATGTTAACAACCAGAAAAACAAAATTTACATACTTCCTAGAAGCAGCTATACGATTTCCGGGGTCTGCTCTATGCATTTTGAAGACCATTCCATGCTCTTCAGCCCCTCCAGGAGGAAATGTATGGTTCTAGGAAAATGCGTCTTGACCTGATGCAAAGCTGTGACGCAGCCTGCAGCCCGTGCAAGCCCTGGCATTTTACCTGCAACCCCTCCAACAACTCTGATGTTCCCTACATTGACTTCAACCACTGCAGCGGGACCTGAGGCCCCTCAAAGCCTTTCACTCGCCCTGCAGCCCCTCGAGCCCCTGGCATGTTCCCTGCAGCCCCTCCAGCCCCTGGCATGTTCCCTGCAGCCCCTCCAAGCCTGGCACAGGTTCTACAGCTGGCCCCGGGGACGACCCCGTTGCTGTCTCAGGCACCAATACACACAAGGGGAAGGAATGCATGCAGAAGTCATCTTGTTTCGGAAGGGCAGAAAGTCCTCCCAAGAAGAGGAAGGAGCAAGAGGAAGGCGAGGCAGCCTACCCCAAGGTAGGGCCATCCCAGGGCACAGGAGGCTGTTGGAAAGGAGAGCAGAGAGAAAAGCAGCAGGAAGCAGGTGATCCCCATCCCTGGGCGAGCTGCGAGCCATGGGACAAGATTGCAGCTGTCCTCCAGGCGAGCACATTGTCAGCTGGCTGCTGCGCTGCTGGGATAGCAGCTGCGGGAGCCTGGCAGCAGAGGGCAGGGAAGCCAAGCAGCTGGGATCCTTCTCTGGGGAAGGGGGCACTGAGAAAGCGCTTGAAAACAGGGCACAAGCCCTCAGCCTCTGGAGGCGGCGCCTGTCAGGCGTGAAGGAAAGGGATCCCTTCTGGGAAGATGCTGTGGGCTTGCTGAGGCTCGAAGAACAGACGGTGCTGGCTGCTACCAGCGTGCTGCAGCAGCGGCAAGACAGAGCTGTGGTGGTTTTCCTCAGCTGGGCAGCTGAGCTCCAGCACAAGCGCTCTCTCCCTGCCCCTCCTCCAACGCCAAGGGGAGAAAAGAGGCTGGCAAGGGCTCAAGGGCTGCCAGAAGGACAGGGAGATCACTCCACAAGGAGCGTCACGGGCAAAGCAGGCTCAGCACAGCCTGTTCCAGTCCAGCCCGGGGCCTGCTCCTGCGGGGGCTCTCCACAGGCCGCGGCCTCCTCCAGGCCACAGCCACCTGCTCCACCGGGGGCTCCTCCACCCGCAGGGGGGCTGCAGCGTGGAGATCTGCTCCACGGGGGACCCATGGGCTGCAGGGGGACAGCCTGCTCCACCAGGGGCCTCTCCCTGCACAGGCCGCAGGGGAACTGCTGCTGGGAGCCTGGAGCACCTCCTGCCTCCTGCTGCACGGACCTTGGGGGCTGCACAGAGCTTTCTCACTCCTCCCTGAGCCAGACGCTGCTGGGCAGCAGCTTTTGTTCCCTTTCTTAGATGGGCTCTCCCCCAGGCGCAAACATCATCCTTTTGCTCTGCGTTCTGGGCTGCAGCGGGTGGGTACCTCCTGGAAGGAGCCTCCTGGAAGCGGCCCTGAGCTCCCATGGGGCAGCTGCTGCATTCTCCTCACAGAGGACACCCCTGCAGCCCCCCGCTCCCACAGCCTGGCCACGCAAACCCAAGCCAAGACACCGAGCGAGCCTCCCTGATTGCCAGCCAGCAGCTGGCTCAGCCTGGGACCCCAGGCCAGTGCCCACAAGACTCTCCAGGGCCTTGAAAAGCAAGCCTTGTGGGGACGGAGCACCCACAAAGAACGGACTCACACAACAGGTCTCCTTGCCAACACCGCCTCACAGACACCTGGGCCTTGAGCGGGTAGCTCACCTTGAGCGAGCTCATTTCGTTCCCAGTAGCTGAAATGTGCCCTTTCGGGGGCATTTGGGGACTACAGCGTGCTGCTGAGAGGGATGTTGGAGCTCCTGCAGGGCAGTGCTTCCACTAAGGCAAGGCCTTTTCTGCATCTTCTACTGCCCTGCAAGCGAGGATGCTTGGGGCACACAAGAAGCTGGCAGGGGACACAGCTGCAGGGATTGCAGGGATTCCTAAAGTCATAGCCAAATACAAGAAAGACAGGAGGACGTGATGCTTCCGAGAGAAAGGAGCTCGCTTTGGGGTCCAAATCCATCCATTTTTCAAATTAAAATATTTTCATATATTTTATTTGGGGCCTCCTCCTCCACCATCACTTCCTCCAACACATCCTCCTCCTCCTCATTTTCTAGGATTTTTCTCATTTTTATTTTTTGGCCTCCTCCTCCTCCTCCTCCACCTCCTCCTCCTCCACCTCCTCCTCCTCCACCGCCTCCTCCTCCACCGCCTCCTCCTCCACCGCCTCCTCCTCCACCGCCTCCTCCTCCACCTCCTCCTCCTCCACCGCCTCCTCCTCCACCGCCTCCTCCTCCACCTCCTCCTCCCCCTCCCCCTCCACCTCCTTCTCCTCCTCCACCTCCTCCTCCACCTCCTCCTCCTCCTCCTCCTCCTCCTCCACCTCCTCCTCGTCGTCGTCGTCGTCCTCCTCCTCCTCCTCCTCCTCCTCCTCCTCCTCCTCCTCCTCCTCCTCCTCCTCCACCACCACCTCCTCCACTACCTCCTCCTCCACTACCTCCTCCTCCTCCTCCTCTCCATTTATAGGGAGGAGCAGCCACACCCCCGGTTGATGACAAGCTATTTGCATCATAGCTAACAATCGCTACCCAGGCAACCAGGCCACAAGCAATGCATCACAGAGCGTCATCAAGTTGCTAGGAGCCACCAGCTGCTACCTTACAGGGCTACGGTGCCATGGTCCTGTGGGATTACAAACAGAACTAGAATTAGGAGCGGTGGTCAACGCTCAGCACCAGAGAGGGTGTTTTGTTTTGGAGTCCTCCGCCTCCTCCTCCTCAACCACCTCCTCCTCCACCTTCTACTCCTTCTCTTTTGTTTTTTGTTGGCCTCCTCCTCCACCACCTCCTAGTCCTCCTCCACCTCCTCCTTTTTGTTTTTCTTTTTTGCTGCCACTTCCTTCTCTCACATTCTACTATTTCTCCTCCACCTTCTTCTCTCCTCTTCCACCTCCATCGTGTCCCTCTGCCTAGCCCTTGCTCACCTCCTCTTTTGTCACCACTTCCTACTCATCCGTCTCCTTTTCCAGAAATGCCGCCACCTCCTCAATCTTCTCCGCCACCACCTCCTCCTCCGCCACCTCCTCCACTGCCCCCTTCCCCTCTTACCCCCCCCCCCCCCTTTTCCACCTATGCCTCTTCCTCATCCTCCTCCTTTTCTGTTTCCATCTTCTCCCATCTCCCCTCTCCAGCACTCTGGCTCCCACTGCCCCCCTTTGGCCCTTTTATAGGGAGGAGCAGCCACACCCCTGATTGATGACAAGCCATTTGCATAAGAGCTAACAATCGCTACCCAGGCAACAAGCAGCGCATCACAGAGCGTCATCAGGATGATAGGAGCCGCCAGCTGCTACCTTACAGGGCCACGGTGCCATGGTCCTGTGGGGTGACAAATGGAACTAGAATTAGGAGCGGTGGGCAGCGCTCACAACCAGAGCCTCCCAGAGAAGCCGCCTTGGCACACCTGGTTCGTGGCAACTTTTCCTGACATCTCTGGGCTCACCATCATTGCTACCAGCATGCCTTAGCAAGGAGCATGCAGAGGAAGTTGGCCAGGAAGTTTCTGCCGAGGTGGAGGAGGCTGTGGAGGAGGAATAGTCAGTAGGGCTGGAGAAGGAGAAGGAGGAAGAGGCAGTGGAGGTGGAGGAGGTGTTGGAGGTGCAAGAGGCAGGGAAGGAGGAGAAGGAGGAGGAAAATGAGAAATAGGATTAGCAGGCGGGGGACGAGGAGGATGCGGTAGACAAGGAGGAGGCAGTGAATGAGGAGGAGGCAGTGGACAAGAAAAAGGCCGTGGATGATGAGGAGGAAGTGGTGGAGGAGGACGTGCTGGAGGTATCATAGAATCACAATTGTTAGAGGAGACCTTCACATTTGTCCGGTCTAGTCCTCACTGTACTACCAATGTCACCCAATAAACCATGTTCCTAAGCACCAGCTCCAACCTGTCCTTGAACACCCTGCTCCTCTGGGGCGTCCTCCACAGGTCGCAGCCTCCTCTAGGGCAGATCCACCTGCTCCACCGGGGGCTCCTCCAGCCACAGGGGGGCTGCAGCGTGGAGATCTGCTCCACGGGGGACCCATGGGCTGCAGGGGGACAGCCTGCTCCACCAGGGGCCTCTCCCTGCACAGGCCGCAGGGGAACTGCTGCTGGGAGCCTGGAGCACCTCCTGCCTCCTGCTGCACGGACCTTGGGGGCTGCACAGAGCTTTCTCACTCCTCCCTGAGCCAGACGCTGCTGGGCAGCAGCTTTTGTTCCCTTTCTTAGATGGGCTCTCCCCCAGGCGCAAACATCATCCTTTTGCTCTGCGTTCTGGGCAGCAGCGGGTGGGTCCCTCCTGGAAGGAGCCTCCTGGCAGCGGCCCTGAGCTCCCATGGGGCAGCTGCTGCATTCTCCTCACAGAGGACACCCCTGCAGCCCCCCGCTCCCACAGCCTGGCCACGCAAACCCAAGCCAAGACACCGAGCGAGCCTCCCTGATTGCCAGCCAGCAGCTGGCTCAGCCTGGGACCCCAGGCCAGTGCCCACAAGACTCTCCTGGGCCTTGAAAAG
Source organism: Aythya ferina (assembly GCF_964211825.1). NCBI lineage: Eukaryota > Metazoa > Chordata > Aves > Anseriformes > Anatidae > Aythya > Aythya ferina. Next base: position 537,100 of record NW_028181422.1, read on the forward strand.
CAAGCCTTGTGGGGACGGAGCACCCACAAAGAACGGACTCACACAACAGGACTCCTTGCCAACACTGCCTCACAGACACCTGGGCCTTGAGCGGGTAGCTCACCTTGAGCGAGCTCATTTCCTTCCCAGTAGCTGAAATGTGCCCTTTCGGGGGCATTTGGGGGCTACAGCGTGCTGCTGAGAGGGATGTTGGAGCTCCTGCAGGGCAGTGCTTCCACTAAGGCAAGGCCTTTTCTGCATCTTCTACTGCCCTGCAAGCGAGGATGCTTGGGGCACACAAGAAGCTGGCAGGGGACACAGCTGCAGGGATTGCAGGGATTCCTAAAGTCATAGCCAAATACAAGAAAGACAGGAGGACGTGATGCTTCCGAGAGAAAGGAGCTGGGTTTTGGGTCAAAATCCGTCCCTTTTTCTATCCCGCAGACCCCCAAGGGCGTAGGACAGCAGCACTGCAGGGCAGCAAGAGATGCTGTGCATTTCTCTCGTCCCCCTCAGACAGCCACTGGGTGACGATGGTGCCAAGTGTCTGGAAAGAGACCTTGCTTTCTCAGGCCCAGGTGTCCAGCTGCACACCAAGGCCGTCCCTGGCTTCCAGGCGCAGTTGCCAGGCCCGAGGCCGAGCTCCCCTGCGAACCCCCAGCCCAGCAGACCTTGCTCCTGGCATTGTGGAGCAGCCATTTCACGGCAGCCTTTTCTCCTGGCAGTCAGCTTAGCGCCGAAAGCTCTGTCACCGGGACACCCGAGAGCCGTGGCAGCTCAGCAGAGAGTCACTGTCAGCCTTGGAGCTCACAAAGGTGGGTGGCCACAAGTGCCCTGAGCGTCCAGCTCGCAATGAGGACTGATGCTGGCACTCGAGGCGTGGAGGTCGGTATGGTGCAATGGGAGACGCCACTGTCCTGCTGGTGGGACAAGAGACACTGATGTGCTGCTGCTGCAGGAGGAGACTTGAAGGTGCTGCTGCTTAGAGGTGCTGAGGAGCGGGCAGCCTCCTTCGTGGTGGCTGAGCTGAGCATGCTCCTGTTCATTAGTACTCTCCCCTTCCTATGTTTTTCCTAAGGTGGAGAGAGAGAAACGCACAGATCTCTTTCTTTCCCGGTAAGAAATGGAAGAGCCTCGTATCTACATATTTGCCAGATTCATCCTAGCACCCTTGGGACTGGGGATCTGTGTTGATCTGTAATAAAGAGCAATCATCAGCACAGCAAATCCCCGTGACCTTGTGTCTATCAGCATCGTCCAAATCCCTCTCTAGAGCTGTGGGCTGGCCAAGCTGTGTGTTGGATGGTGAAGCTGGGAAATGCTTGGGATGGGGAAGGCTGAGTGGGCCGAGAAATCCTTGCTGGGATGGGAAGGTTTCCTTGGCGTGGAAAGGCATTGGGCTAGGAAATGAGAGAGGTGGGAAATGTTCCCGGGCTTTGAAAGCACTGGGAAGCAAAAGCATTGGGATGAGCAATCGCTCCTGGGATGGGAAAACATTGGGATGGGAAGTCTTGAAAGGGGTGGGTAACATTCGCTGAGGAAGGAAATACTTGGAAAAGTCATCCAAGAGAGGGAAATTCTTTGGGACGAGATCTCTTTGGATGAAGAAACGCTTCGTGTTGATGGGAAATCTTTTGTCTGGGAATCTGTTCTCATGTGAACTTGTCAGGATGGGAAATGACCATGAGGATGAAAGCTGGTCCTGGCATGGGAAATGCTCAGGATGGGAAAGAGGCGGTGTGGAAGCGTGGTGGGCATGGCAAGTGCTGCGTGGGAGGGCAAGCCTGCTGGGGATGGCCAAGTCTTGCGCTGGGCAGCCTGCTTGGGTCCAAAGCCTGCAGTCCTCCCCAAGATGTCGGCGAGGGGCTGGTGAGCCGTTGGGACGGAACCGCCGTTGCCCGGGTTCCCCAAGCAACCGCCCCACTCTCCAGCCACCATGGCAGGTCCAGCAGCCGGCTCCCGCTCCTCCCGGGGCTGCGGCCCTGCTGGCGAGCCCAGCGCCCCAGAGCTCAGCCCAGCGGCCTTTTTCCCACAGAGGGTTTCCCCAGACGGCTTCCGCGGCTTGCGCAGACGCAAAACTCCCCCTTCATCGTCCCAGCCGTGCCGCCAACGGTGGCTGCCTGGCTGCTGCCCTCCCTCCCCGGAGCGACGGCGCTGCCCTTGCAGCCCCCGCAGGTACCCACCCTCCCCTCCGCGCTGCCCCAGGCCACCGTCTGGCACGTGGTGCCGGGGGTCCAGGGGCAGGTGCTGCAGCTCCCCGCCGGGGTGCAGCTGCCACCTGGGGGGCACCTCCCAGCCCAGGGGCACCACCTGCAGCTTGGGCAGCTCCCCGCCGGGGGGCAGCTCCCTGCTGTGGGGCAGCTCCCCCACACCGCTCCTCCCTGTGCCCCCAGTGTCTCCCAGTGGGGACAGCCCCTGCTGACGGAGACGCTGGTGCCCCAGGATCCCCTCTGCTTGGGGCCCAGGGCCGTGCTCCAAGGGGAGCTCCTGCACCCCGCAGGCACCTGCCTGCTGCAGGCTCCTGCCCACCCCGGCCCCCCCCCACTCCTCGTCCCGGGGCCTCCGCTGCGGGGGCAGGCGCTCCCCGCGCCCCGCACCCTGAGCAGCAGCTGGGGGCAGCTGCCAGAGCCCTGCTTGCACGCCGTGGGGCTCAGCGAGGACCAGGGGCCCCCGCTGCTTGGCCCCACTGCCCCCGAGCCTGCCCAGGCTCCAAGGACCGCCAGCACCCAGACGGCGACGCCCGACGGTGAGTTTGGGGCTGGCACAGCCGGCCGCTGGGCGCCCCACACCCAGGAGCCATGGGAAAGCTGGCATCGGGGGATGCCTGGGGGATTGCATTGGCTTGCTTTTTCCTCAGCGGCGACACTTGCAGAGGTGCCTGAGGAGCCCCTGGAGCTGCTGGAGCTGGGCACTGATGCCTTCACTGATGCCTTTCCCCAGCTGGCAGGGGACAGCCAGCAGCTGCAGCACGTGCAGGACCAGCTCCCGGCCGACCTGGACAGCTCCGGCTTGGAGGCGCAGCTCAGCTGCCTGGATGCCGTGGAGCCCCAGGACGCCTTCCCCGATTTGCCCAGCAGTCCTGCCCTCAGCCGCTTCCTCTCGCAGCTGCCCGACCTCTGCGAGGACATCGAGGAGCCGAGCACGCAGGGACTGGAAGCCACAGGAGCCCTCGGTGAGGTCCCCTCAACCCCTGGGCTGCACCCCGACAAGGTGCAGGCTGGGCGGGCGCTGCAGCCCCCTGCAGCTGCTGTGCCGCCACTCAGCTCCCCCCTCAAGCCTGCAGCCCGGCCCCAGCTCAGGAGAGCCCTGCCCAAAAGGCCCCCCCAGCAGGAATTCATCCCTGCCCGCAGGAGAAGCCTGCCCCAGCCTCCCTCGGCTCCCGTCCAGAGCCCCCCCGACCCTGACTTCCTCACTGCCCTCAGGAGAGCCCTGCCCAAGCCTCACCTGAGTCCCCTCCAGAGCCCCCCCGACCCTGCCCGCAGGAGACCCCTGCCCAAGCCTCTCCCCAAAAGGCCCCCCCAGCAGGAATTCATCCCTGCCCGCAAGAGAACCCTGCCCCAGCCTCCCTTGGCTCCCCTCAAGAGGTCTCAACTTCTCCCAGCCCTGAGGAGAGCCCTGCCCAGTCCCCCTCACAGTCCCCTCCAGAGCCCCCCGCCTGCCCCTGCACCCACCGGCACCAAGTGGGGGGCCAAGCGCCCCGCGCCCACCAGCACCCCCAGCACAGCGCAGAGCTCCCAGCACAGGAGGCCCACGACGGACAAGACCCCCGGCAAGGAGAAGACGCTGCTGCTGGGCCAGGCTGGCCAAGGCCCCAGGACGCTGCGCCAGGGCAAGACGGCTGGCCACAGCGCGCTGCCTGGCAGCAGCAGCCAAGCGGGCAGCGGCAGGCAGCAGCCAGCGAGCGACAGCACCAGGGCACCCAGCAAGAGAGCGCGAAGCCCGGGGGCTGCTGGGGGGCAAGGAGCAGCGGCGCCGCCTCTCTGCAGAGCGCGGCTGCTGCTGGAGCCCCTCCCCATGAAGCCCCGTGCCCGTGCCCGTGCCCGTGCCGTGCGGCCCCAGGACAGGCTCCGGCCCCAAGCCAGCGGGGCCAAGATGCTGCAGCGCCAGCAGCCGGGGACAAAGACCCCCAGCGAGACTTTGCAGCCGCTGGGGGCCAGGGCCAAGGCGCTGGGGCCAGTGCGCCAGCCGCCCTGTGTGCAGCCGCAGCCCACCTCCAGCGGCATGCCCAGGGCCCGGCCGACGCTGCCAGGCTCCAGCGCTGTGCCCGCTGCCCCCCGGCCCCCAGCTGGCCACAAGGCCCAGGCGCTGCCGGCACCACCAGGCAGCACAGGAGCACAGAGAGCTCCCCCAGAGCAGGCGCCCAGAGTGTGGGGCCTGCCAGCCGCAGGGGGCAAAGCGCAGCGTCCGGCTCTGCCCACGCAGCCGCGCACGCTGCAGAATCCGGCGCAGCCCCGCGTGGACTACGTGCCCTGCGTGGGGCCCTGGGCAGGCCGCGACGCAGCGCCCACGCCGCTGGAGGAGCAGGAGGAGTCGGTGCCCATCACGCCGCAGCAGCGTCCCAAGCGGGAGCGCCTGAAGAAGCTGGCCCAGGAGGAGCGGCAGCGGGCGGCCCACCAGACCAAGATCGGCCCCGTGCAATTCTTCGTGCAGCGGCAGAAGGACCACGCCATAGCCTACTATTACGGCTACCCGTGACCGACCTCGGGCTTCTCCTCGACGGCCCCCGCAGCACCCAGGCAGGCACAGAGACCTCTGCAGGCACCTGCTCCAGCTTCAGCCACGCTCCTCAGCCCTTGCCCCTCTCGCTTGCCCTCTCCCCTCTCTCGTGCTGGACCTACGCACTGCTTGCCACTCTCAGGGATGGGCAACAGCGCCAATGGCAAATGCGCGCGCGCCTCACCCAGGAAGGTGGCAATGGCAAGCTGGGGAGATGCTGGCAGCAGCTGGGCTGGGAAAGCTTGGCCATGGCAACTGCTGCTTGGGACACCAAAGGGCTGAGAGACAAGACTTGCTTCTTCTTTCGGGGCATTGCTCTTCTTTCCTGCCTTCTGGATTAAATTCCTCTCCTTAGGTGGTCACTCAGCAAGGCCTCTGCCTGCAGAGCACTTCTTCTTGCACTGGCATGCCGAGGGGATAAGAACTGGGAGGTCTTTGGGATAGCAAATGATCAGTGGGATGGGAAGTGATGATGGGGATAGCAATTCATTGGAATGGGACAAATGGGTTTTATTTGTATTAAATTTAAATTTTTAAATTTTCATTTAATTTATTGGTTTTCTTATTTATTTAATTAAATCCACTTTATTGACTGTGTTGTACAGTATGGCATTGTTTTATTATTATAAAATTATAAGTATTTAATAGCATTAAATATTATTATATATTAATATAAATTATAAATATCTTTATTTATTATTTTGTTGGTTTTTATTCCTTTTCTACCCTATTAAACTCTCTTTATCACAACGCACTGGTTTGGATTTTATTTTTCCTTCCGAGTCGTTCTGGATTCACTCCGGATGGGGGGACACTAGCGAACGCCTGTGTGCTTCAGATCCAAGGTCACCTTTGCCCTCAACTCAAGATACATATTTGCATCTGTTGTTGTGAAACAATGTTAACAACCAGAAAAACAAAATTTACATACTTCCTAGAAGCAGCTATACGATTTCCGGGGTCTGCTCTATGCATTTTGAAGACCATTCCATGCTCTTCAGCCCCTCCAGGAGGAAATGTATGGTTCTAGGAAAATGCGTCTTGACCTGATGCAAAGCTGTGACGCAGCCTGCAGCCCGTGCAAGCCCTGGCATTTTACCTGCAACCCCTCCAACAACTCTGATGTTCCCTACATTGACTTCAACCACTGCAGCGGGACCTGAGGCCCCTCAAAGCCTTTCACTCGCCCTGCAGCCCCTCGAGCCCCTGGCATGTTCCCTGCAGCCCCTCCAGCCCCTGGCATGTTCCCTGCAGCCCCTCCAAGCCTGGCACAGGTTCTACAGCTGGCCCCGGGGACGACCCCGTTGCTGTCTCAGGCACCAATACACACAAGGGGAAGGAATGCATGCAGAAGTCATCTTGTTTCGGAAGGGCAGAAAGTCCTCCCAAGAAGAGGAAGGAGCAAGAGGAAGGCGAGGCAGCCTACCCCAAGGTAGGGCCATCCCAGGGCACAGGAGGCTGTTGGAAAGGAGATTAGATAGAAAAGCAGCAGGAAGCAGGTGATCCCCATCCCTGGGCGAGCTGCGAGCCATGGGACAAGATTGCAGCTGTCCTCCAGGCGAGCACATTGTCAGCTGGCTGCTGCGCTGCTGGGATAGCAGCTGCGGGAGCCTGGCAGCAGAGGGCAGGGAAGCCAAGCAGCTGGGATCCTTCTCTGGGGAAGGGGGCACTGAGAAAGCGCTTGAAAACAGGGCACAAGCCCTCAGCCTCTGGAGGCGGCGCCTGTCAGGCGTGAAGGAAAGGGATCCCTTCTGGGAAGATGCTGTGGGCTTGCTGAGGCTCGAAGAACAGACGGTGCTGGCTGCTACCAGCGTGCTGCAGCAGCGGCAAGACAGAGCTGTGGTGGTTTTCCTCAGCTGGGCAGCTGAGCTCCAGCACAAGCGCTCTCTCCCTGCCCCTCCTCCAACGCCAAGGGGAGAAAAGAGGCTGGCAAGGGCTCAAGGGCTGCCAGAAGGACAGGGAGATCACTCCACAAGGAGCGTCACGGGCAAAGCAGGCTCAGCACAGCCTGTTCCAGTCCAGCCCGGGGCCTGCTCCTGCGGGGGCTCTCCACAGGCCGCGGCCTCCTCCAGGCCACAGCCACCTGCTCCACCGGGGGCTCCTCCAGCCACAGGGGGGAGATCTGCTCCACGGGGGACCCATGGGCTGCAGGGGGACAGCCTGCTCCACCAGGGGCCTCTCCCTGCACAGGCCGCAGGGGAACTGCTGCTGGGAGCCTGGAGCACCTCCTGCCTCCTGCTGCACGGACCTTGGGGGCTGCACAGAGCTTTCTCACTCCTCCCTGAGCCAGACGCTGCTGGGCAGCAGCTTTTGTTCCCTTTCTTAGATGGGCTCTCCCCCAGGCGCAAACATCATCCTTTTGCTCTGCGTTCTGGGCAGCAGCGGGTGGGTCCCTCCTGGAAGGAGCCTCCTGGCAGCGGCCCTGAGCTCCCATGGGGCAGCTGCTGCATTCTCCTCACAGAGGACACCCCTGCAGCCCCCCGCTCCCACAGCCTGGCCACGCAAACCCAAGCCAAGACACCGAGCGAGCCTCCCTGATTGCCAGCCAGCAGCTGGCTCAGCCTGGGACCCCAGGCCAGTGCCCACAAGACTCTCCTGGGCCTTGAAAAGCAAGCCTTGTGGGGACGGAGCACCCACAAAGAACGGACTCACACAACAGGACTCCTTGCCAACACCGCCTCACAGACACCTGGGCCTTGAGCGGGTAGCTCACCTTGAGCGAGCTCATTTCCTTCCCAGTAGCTGAAATGTGCCCTTTCGGGGGCATTTGGGGGCTACAGCGTGCTGCTGAGAGGGATGTTGGAGCTCCTGCAGGGCAGTGCTTCCACTAAGGCAAGGCCTTTTCTGCATCTTCTACTGCCCTGCAAGCGAGGATGCTTGGGGCACACAAGAAGCTGGCAGGGGACACAGCTGCAGGGATTGCAGGGATTCCTAAAGTCATAGCCAAATACAAGAAAGACAGGAGGACGTGATGCTTCCGAGAGAAAGGAGCTGGGTTTTGGGTCAAAATCCGTCCCTTTTTCTATCCCGCAGACCCCCAAGGGCGTAGGACAGCAGCACTGCAGGGCAGCAAGAGATGCTGTGCATTTCTCTCGTCCCCCTCAGACAGCCACTGGGTGACGATGGTGCCAAGTGTCTGGAAAGAGACCTTGCTTTCTCAGGCCCAGGTGTCCAGCTGCACACCAAGGCCGTCCCTGGCTTCCAGGCGCAGTTGCCAGGCCCGAGGCCGAGCTCCCCTGCGAACCCCCAGCCCAGCAGACCTTGCTCCTGGCATTGTGGAGCAGCCATTTCACGGCAGCCTTTTCTCCTGGCAGTCAGCTTAGCGCCGAAAGCTCTGTCACCGGGACACCCGAGAGCCGTGGCAGCTCAGCAGAGAGTCACTGTCAGCCTTGGAGCTCACAAAGGTGGGTGGCCACAAGTGCCCTGAGCGTCCAGCTCGCAATGAGGACTGATGCTGGCACTCGAGGCGTGGAGGTCGGTATGGTGCAATGGGAGACGCCACTGTCCTGCTGGTGGGACAAGAGACACTGATGTGCTGCTGCTGCAGGAGGAGACTTGAAGGTGCTGCTGCTTAGAGGTGCTGAGGAGCGGGCAGCCTCCTTCGTGGTGGCTGAGCTGAGCATGCTCCTGTTCATTAGTACTCTCCCCTTCCTATGTTTTTCCTAAGGTGGAGAGAGAGAAACGCACAGATCTCTTTCTTTCCCGGTAAGAAATGGAAGAGCCTCGTATCTACATATTTGCCAGATTCATCCTAGCACCCTTGGGACTGGGGATCTGTGTTGATCTGTAATAAAGAGCAATCATCAGCACAGCAAATCCCCGTGACCTTGTGTCTATCAGCATCGTCCAAATCCCTCTCTAGAGCTGTGGGCTGGCCAAGCTGTGTGTTGGATGGTGAAGCTGGGAAATGCTTGGGATGGGGAAGGCTGAGTGGGCCGAGAAATCCTTGCTGGGATGGGAAGGTTTCCTTGGCGTGGAAAGGCATTGGGCTAGGAAATGAGAGAGGTGGGAAATGTTCCCGGGCTTTGAAAGCACTGGGAAGCAAAAGCATTGGGATGAGCAGTCGTTCCTGGGATGGGAAAACATTGGGATGGGAAGTCTTGAAAGGGGTGGGTAACATTCGCTGAGGAAGGAAATACTTGGAAAAGTCATCCAAGAGAGGGAAATTCTTTGGGACGAGATCTCTTTGGATGAAGAAACGCTTCGTGTTGATGGGAAATCTTTTGTCTGGGAATCTGTTCTCATGTGAACTTGTCAGGATGGGAAATGACCATGAGGATGAAAGCTGGTCCTGGCATGGGAAATGCTCAGGATGGGAAAGAGGCGGTGTGGAAGCGTGGTGGGCATGGCAAGTGCTGCGTGGGAGGGCAAGCCTGCTGGGGATGGCCAAGTCTTGCGCTGGGCAGCCTGCTTGGGTCCAAAGCCTGCAGTCCTCCCCAAGATGTCGGCGAGGGGCTGGTGAGCCGTTGGGACGGAACCGCCGTTGCCCGGGTTCCCCAAGCAACCGCCCCACTCTCCAGCCACCATGGCAGGTCCAGCAGCCGGCTCCCGCTCCTCCCGGGGCTGCGGCCCTGCTGGCGAGCCCAGCGCCCCAGAGCTCAGCCCAGCGGCCTTTTTCCCACAGAGGGTTTCCCCAGACGGCTTCCGCGGCTTGCGCAGACGCAAAACTCCCCCTTCGTCGTCCCAGCCGTGCCGCCAACGGTGGCTGCCTGGCTGCTGCCCTCCCTCCCCGGAGCGACGGCGCTGCCCTTGCAGCCCCCGCAGGTACCCACCCTCCCCTCCGCGCTGCCCCAGGCCACCGTCTGGCACGTGGTGCCGGGGGTCCAGGGGCAGGTGCTGCAGCTCCCCGCCGGGGTGCAGCTGCCACCTGGGGGGCACCTCCCAGCCCAGGGGCACCACCTGCAGCTTGGGCAGCTCCCCGCCGGGGGGCAGCTCCCTGCTGTGGGGCAGCTCCCCCACACCGCTCCTCCCTGTGCCCCCAGTGTCTCCCAGTGGGGACAGCCCCTGCTGACGGAGACGCTGGTGCCCCAGGATCCCCTCTGCTTGGGGCCCAGGGCCGTGCTCCAAGGGGAGCTCCTGCACCCCGCAGGCACCTGCCTGCTGCAGGCTCCTGCCCACCCCGGCCCCCCCCCACTCCTCGTCCCGGGGCCTCCGCTGCGGGCGCAGGCGCTCCCCGCGCCCCGCACCCTGAGCAGCAGCTGGGGGCAGCTGCCAGAGCCCTGCTTGCACGCCGTGGGGCTCAGCGAGGACCAGGGGCCCCCGCTGCTTGGCCCCACTGCCCCCGAGCCTGCCCAGGCTCCAAGGACCGCCAGCACCCAGACGGCGACGCCCGACGGTGAGTTTGGGGCTGGCACAGCCGGCCGCTGGGCGCCCCACACCCAGGAGCCATGGGAAAGCTGGCATCGGGGGATGCCTGGGGGATTGCATTGGCTTGCTTTTTCCTCAGCGGCGACACTTGCAGAGGTGCCTGAGGAGCCCCTGGAGCTGCTGGAGCTGGGCACCGATGCCTTCACTGAGGCCTTTCCCCAGCTGGCAGGGGACAGCCAGCAGCTGCAGCACGTGCAGGACCAGCTCCCGGCCGACCTGGACAGCTCCGGCTTGGAGGCGCAGCTCAGCTGCCTGGATGCCGTGGAGCCCCAGGACGCCTTCCCCGATTTGCCCAGCAGTCCTGCCCTCAGCCGCTTCCTCTCGCAGCTGCCCGACCTCTGCGAGGACATCGAGGAGCCGAGCACGCAGGGACTGGAAGCCACAGGAGCCCTCGGTGAGGTCCCCTCAACCCCTGGGCTGCACCCCGACAAGGTGCAGGCTGGGCGGGCGCTGCAGCCCCCTGCAGCTGCTGTGCCGCCACTCAGCTCCCCCCTCAAGCCTGCAGCCCGGCCCCAGCTCAGGAGAGCCCTGCCCAAAAGGCCCCCCCAGCAGGAATTCATCCCTGCCCGCAGGAGAAGCCTGCCCCAGCCTCCCTCGGCTCCCGTCCAGAGCCCCCCCGACCCTGACTTCCTCACTGCCCTCAGGAGAGCCCTGCCCAAGCCTCACCTGAGTCCCCTCCAGAGCCCCCCCGACCCTGCCCGCAGGAGACCCCTGCCCAAGCCTCTCCCCAAAAGGCCCCCCCAGCAGGAATTCATCCCTGCCCGCAAGAGAACCCTGCCCCAGCCTCCCTTGGCTCCCCTCAAGAGGTCTCAACTTCTCCCAGCCCTGAGGAGAGCCCTGCCCAGTCCCCCTCACAGTCCCCTCCAGAGCCCCCCGCCTGCCCCTGCGCCCACCGGCACCAAGTGGGGGGCCAAGCGCCCCGCGCCCACCAGCACCCCCAGCACAGCGCAGAGCTCCCAGCACAGGAGGCCCACGACGGACAAGACCCCCGGCAAGGAGAAGACGCTGCTGCTGGGCCAGGCTGGCCAAGGCCCCAGGACGCTGCGCCAGGGCAAGACGGCTGGCCACAGCGCGCTGCCTGGCAGCAGCAGCCAAGCGGGCAGCGGCAGGCAGCAGCCAGCGAGCGACAGCACCAGGGCACCCAGCAAGAGAGCGCGAAGCCCGGGGGCTGCTGGGGGGCAAGGAGCAGCGGCGCCGCCTCTCTGCAGAGCGCGGCTGCTGCTGGAGCCCCTCCCCATGAAGCCCCGTGCCCGTGCCCGTGCCCGTGCCGTGCGGCCCCAGGACAGGCTCCGGCCCCAAGCCAGCGGGGCCAAGATGCTGCAGCGCCAGCAGCCGGGGACAAAGACCCCCAGCGAGACTTTGCAGCCGCTGGGGGCCAGGGCCAAGGCGCTGGGGCCAGTGCGCCAGCCGCCCTGTGTGCAGCCGCAGCCCACCTCCAGCGGCATGCCCAGGGCCCGGCCGACGCTGCCAGGCTCCAGCGCTGTGCCCGCTGCCCCCCGGCCCCCAGCTGGCCACAAGGCCCAGGCGCTGCCGGCACCACCAGGCAGCACAGGAGCACAGAGAGCTCCCCCAGAGCAGGCGCCCAGAGTGTGGGGCCTGCCAGCCGCAGGGGGCAAAGCGCAGCGTCCGGCTCTGCCCACGCAGCCGCGCACGCTGCAGAATCCGGCGCAGCCCCGCGTGGACTACGTGCCCTGCGTGGGGCCCTGGGCAGGCCGCGACGCAGCGCCCACGCCGCTGGAGGAGCAGGAGGAGTCGGTGCCCATCACGCCGCAGCAGCGTCCCAAGCGGGAGCGCCTGAAGAAGCTGGCCCAGGAGGAGCGGCAGCGGGCGGCCCACCAGACCAAGATCGGCCCCGTGCAATTCTTCGTGCAGCGGCAGAAGGACCACGCCATAGCCTACTATTACGGCTACCCGTGACCGACCTCGGGCTTCTCCTCGACGGCCCCCGCAGCACCCAGGCAGGCACAGAGACCTCTGCAGGCACCTGCTCCAGCTTCAGCCACGCTCCTCAGCCCTTGCCCCTCTCGCTTGCCCTCTCCCCTCTCTCGTGCTGGACCTACGCACTGCTTGCCACTCTCAGGGATGGGCAACAGCGCCAATGGCAAATGCGCGCGCGCCTCACCCAGGAAGGTGGCAATGGCAAGCTGGGGAGATGCTGGCAGCAGCTGGGCTGGGAAAGCTTGGCCATGGCAACTGCTGCTTGGGACACCAAAGGGCTGAGAGACAAGACTTGCTTCTTCTTTCGGGGCATTGCTCTTCTTTCCTGCCTTCTGGATTAAATTCCTCTCCTTAGGTGGTCACTCAGCAAGGCCTCTGCCTGCAGAGCACTTCTTCTTGCACTGGCATGCCGAGGGGATAAGAACTGGGAGGTCTTTGGGATAGCAAATGATCAGTGGGATGGGAAGTGATGATGGGGATAGCAATTCATTGGAATGGGACAAATGGGTTTTATTTGTATTAAATTTAAATTTTTAAATTTTCATTTAATTTATTGGTTTTCTTATTTATTTAATTAAATCCACTTTATTGACTGTGTTGTACAGTATGGCATTGTTTTATTATTATAAAATTATAAGTATTTAATAGCATTAAATATTTTTATATATTAATATCTTATAAACTGTAAGTATCATTATTTATTATTTTGTTGGTTTTTATTCCTTTTCTACCCTATTAAACTCTCTTTATCACAACGCACTGGTTTGGATTTTATTTTTCCTTCCGAGTCGTTCTGGATTCACTCCGGATGGGGGGACACTAGCGAACGCCTGTGTGCTTCAGATCCAAGGTCACCTTTGCCCTCAACTCAAGATACATATTTGCATCTGTTGTTGTGAAACAAAATTAACAACAGGAACAATAAAGTTACCTACTTGCTAGCAGCAGCTCTACATTTGCTGGGGTCTGCTCTGTGCATTTTGAAGACCATTCCATGCTCTTCAGCCCCTTCAGGAGGAAATGTATGGTTCTAGGAAAATGCGTCTTGACCTGATGCAAAGCTGTGACGCAGCCTGCAGCTGCTGCAAGCCCTGGCATTTTACCTTTAGCCCCTCCAACAACTCTGATGTTCCCTGCATCGACTTCAACCACTGCGGCAGGACCTGAGGCCCCTCAAAGCCTTGTCACACACCCTGCGGCCCCTCGAGCCCCTGGCATGTTCCCTGCAGCCCCTCCAGCCCCTGGCATGTTCCCTGCAGCCCCTCCAAGCCTGGCACAGGCCCTACAGCTGGCTCCGGGGACGACCCCGCTGCTGTCTCAGGCACCAATACACACAAGGGGAAGGAATGCATGCAGAAGTCATCTCGTTTCGGAAGGGCAGAAAGTCCTCCCAAGGAGGGGAAGGAGCAAGAGGAAGGCGAGGCAGCCTACCCCAAGGTAGGGCCATCCCAGGGCACAGGAGGCTGTTGGAAAGGAGATCAGAGAGAAAAGCAGCAGGAAGCAGGTGATCCCCATCCCTGGGTGAGCTGCGAGCCATGGGACAAGATTGCAGCTGTCCTCCAGGCGAGCACATTGTCAGCTGGCTGCTGCGCTGCTGGGATAGCAGCTGCGGGAGCCTGGCAGCAGAGGGCAGGGAAGCCAAGCAGCTGGGATCCTTCTCTGGGGAAGGGGGCACTGAGAAAGCGCTTGAAAACAGGGCACAAGCCCTCAGCCTCTGGAGGCGTGAAGGAAAGGGATCCCTTCTGGGAAGATGCTGTGGGCTTGCTGAGGCTCGAAGAACAGACGGTGCTGGCTGCTACCAGCGTGCTGCAGCAGCGGCAAGACAGAGCCGTGGTGGTTTTCCTCAGCTGGGCAGCTGAGCTCCAGCACAAGCGCTCTCTCCCTGCCCCTCCTCCAACGCCAAGGGGAGAAAAGAGGCTGGCAAGGGCTCAAGGGCTGCCAGAAGGACAGGGAGATCACTCCACAAGGAGCGTCACGGGCAAAGCAGGCTCAGCACAGCCTGTTCCAGTCCAGCCCGGGGCCTGCTCCTGCGGGGGCTCTCCACAGGCCGCGGCCTCCTCCAGGCCACAGCCACCTGCTCCACCGGGGGCTCCTCCAGCCACAGGGGGGCTGCAGCGTGGAGATCTGCTCCACGGGGGACCCATGGGCTGCAGGGGGACAGCCTGCTCCACCAGGGGCCTCTCTCTGCACAGGCCGCAGGGGAACTGCTGCTGGGAGCCTGGAGCACCTCCTGCTGCACGGACCTTGGGGGCTGCACAGAGCTTTCTCACTCCTCCCTGAGCCAGACGCTGCTGGGCAGCAGCTTTTGTTCCCTTTCTTAGATGGGCTCTCCCCCAGGCGCAAACATCATCCTTTTGCTCTGCGTTCTGGGCTGCAGCGGGTGGGTCCCTCCTGGAAGGAGCCTCCTGGCAGCGGCCCTGAGCTCCCATGGGGCAGCTGCTGCATTCTCCTCAAAGAGGACACCCCTGCAGCCCCCCGCTCCCACAGCCTGGCCACGCAAACGCAAGCCAAGACACCGAGCGAGCCTCCCTGATTGCCAGCCAGCAGCTGGCTCAGCCTGGGACCCCAGGCCAGTGCCCACAAGACTCTCCTGGGCCTTGAAAAGCAAGCCTTGTGGGGACGGAGCACCCACAAAGAACGGACTCACACAACAGGACTCCTTGCCAACACCGCCTCACAGACACCTGGGCCTTGAGCGGGTAGCTCACCTTGAGCGAGCTCATTTCCTTCCCAGTAGCTGAAATGTGCCGTTTCGGGGGCATCTGGGGACTACAGCGTGCTGCTGAGAGGGATGTTGGAGCTCCTGCAGGGCAGTGCTTCCACTAAGGCAAGGCCTTTTCTGCATCTTCTACTGCCCTGCAAGCGAGGATGCTTGGGGCACACAAGAAGCTGGCAGGGGACACAGCTGCAGGGATTGCAGGGATTCCTAAAGTCATAGCCAAATACAAGAAAGACAGGAGGACGTGATGCTTCCGAGAGAAAGGAGCTCGCTTTGAGGTCAAAATGCATCCCTTTTTCAGGAAAGCAAGAGATTCTGTGCATTTCTCTCATCCCCCTGAGACAGCCACTGGGTGACGATGGTGCCAAGTGTCTGGAAAGAGACCTTGCTTTCTCAGGCCCAGGTGTCCAGCTGCACACCAAGGCCGTCCCTGGCTTCCAGGCGCAGTTGCCAGGCCCAAGGCCAAGCTCCCCTGCGAACCCCCAGCCCAGCAGACCTTGCTCCTGGCATTGTGGAGCAGCCATTTCACGGCAGCCTTTTCTCCTGGCAGTCAGCTTAGCGCCGAAAGCTCTGTCACCGGGACACCCGAGAGCCGTGGCAGCTCAGCAGAGAGTCACTGTCAGCCTTGGAGCTCACAAAGGTGGGTGGCCGCAAGTGCCCTGAGCGTCCAGCTCGCAATGAGGACTGCTGTGGCACTCAAATTGTCACCTGTTTGCTGCGATGCTGGGATACCTGCTCTGGTAGCCTGGCATCAGAGGCCAGGGAAGCCAAGCAGCTGGGATCCTTCTCTGAGGCAGGGGACACTGAGAGTGGAAATGGAAATGGGGCACAAGCCCTCCGCCTCTCAAAGGAACCCCTCAGATGTTTAGGTATAGTAAACTTATGTATATCTGTGTGACTCTAGACCACAACATGTTAGTGTTCTGGTTTGTCCACTGCTTTGTTGTGGGGGCTTTGAGTTGGCCTCTACTCTTTAGGTGAATGCTGACTTCATATCTATGGTGCACTTTATTCTTAAAATGGGAAGTTTCTACCAATTTCCTGTCCAAAGTTCCTCATAAGCCAACTGCAATCATCATTTCAGATGTATCTCCCAACTTACACATTTCCTAATTCTCCTTGATATTTACTCAAGAAATGCATTTTCACAGAGACATCATATTTTTCTCTCAACTGGCATCTGGCTGAGCAGAATGATGTCCTTTAATTCCCTTCCACACAATAGGCAACTTGTTCCTTCTGTCTTCTGAACACTTCCTCCTAAGTTCAATGTGAATACAAGTGGCAGAATTTTGCCTCATGTCTTAAATGTGTGGCAGGGCTGCCCTGTCAGGTGTATTTATACTGGAGAAAAAAAAAAAAAAAAAAAGAATAGCCATACACACCATATAACCACTTAACTTTTTCAGTTCTTCTGTTAACAGTGTATGAACATGGGGTTTTGTTGTTTTATTGTTTGTTTTAAACTCCTGACTGCCATATAGCAAACATGACAAAAAAAAAAAAAAAAAGAAAAACAAAAAAAAACCACCCTTGGTTGAGAATCTCTAAGCATGGCTCTGCTTTGTATTATCAAATGTCACTTCACCTGAACCATTTCAATCACAAGGGATATCCTTCTGTCAGGCTCGGTAGTACTTCCCAACTTTATGTCACCTGGAAATCTGAACGCTCATATGTAATTTTTAGTCTTCGGCCACCACGTCCATACTGAACATACCTAAATTTGAAGTCATCTCTGCTCTGAATAGGAGGTTGGGTGTTCAGAGCTCCCTTCCAGCCTACATTTCTCCATGAGTCTTTGCCTCCTTAGCAGCTGCAGTTTCAGAACTGTCTCTGAGAATCACTACAGGGAACCTCTCCTTTGCCGGTAATTCCCTCTTCGAACAGTGTGAACAATTGCAAACTCCCTTGATTCACTTGCAGCCCCAAAGCCCAAATCCATAGATAATGTATCAGAAGCTCACAGAAAGTGAAATAGATGTAGTTCATCCCCTGTGTAGGGGAGCACTGGTCCTACAAAGGCAAGCTACTAAATTCTCTGGAAACAAATTAGCTTTAATAAATTATCTTGTAAATTCCACATTACCCGCTACTTCCCTAGTCTTATCTCTTCTTGCCACAAAACTTTGCCCAGCGTTGATGTCAAACTAACAGGCCTGCACTTGTCTGGATCACTCTTTACATTCTCCTGGACAGAAGTATATTTGTTACTCTCCCATTCTGGTGACTATCCCTGATTTGCACAGTTGTGATGTATTTTTCCTACTTGACTTGTTGTTCTGTGTGCCAATGCTGTTAATAGGCTAGGTAGATATCAGCTTGTCATTTTTCACTTGAATCACTGTAGATTTTTATTTCACCTCAGATGATGTTGTGCCTAGTGCCCTACCCTCATTTGCAATGGGAATCCTGTCACTGCCCTTAATATCACATTGTTGTTGCTGTTAGATGCAGGAAATAAGATTTGCAGCATTTGAGACATCATTAACTTTTGATCTATTTTTGCCTCGAGTATGCAACTGTCCTAATTTGTTCTCTTTGTTCCCCCTGGTTTCTGTGGCTTAAGTATCATTTACTATTATTGTTTAATTTCCTACGTGAAGGAGGTTTTGGGTCATTCGTACTTTATTTTTGCAGTTTTTAACCTCTGAAATGTACCTTTTCTCATTGCTTTTTTCCCATCTGAATTTTGAATTTTAACTCTGCCTTCTCTGCACTCCAGTCCCAGAGATGCTTAGTCAGACTCAATGATTCATTTCCTTAGATTTCAAAGTTTGCATTTCTAAGCCTCAAAACCTTCGTTCTAAGCCTGGTGTTGTCTGTCTTGAAATGTAAAATGAGAAAAGTCAGCTCATGATCAGACTTTATTCAAATCTTACTACATTTAAACCCGTACAGGAGCCAAGTCTAAAATGGTCTTATATTTTTTCACTTTTGTGAAGAAATCCATCACATAGTATATCTGTATGAGAATAAGTGGTAATCATCTTTCAGTCTTTTGCTGGGAAGTTGAAGTCTCCCGTAATTCCCATTATTGTTTATGTGTCTGATAACTGTAGACTGGAGCTAAGAGCAAAGAGCAGGCTAGCAAGGCTGTCTTTCTTTAGCAGCGATTTGCACAAAACCACTCTGTTGCTGACCCATAACATTTCCCTAACCTCTGCTTCTTGCTAACACAAAGCACCATCTTATTCCATCCATTTGCCCTGGTTTCCAGACTTCCTGAGATTTATCAGTACTTGTATGGCATTCATGCCTTTATTTCACCCTTCCTGTGTTGACACTTGTCTTAAGAGTTTTAGATCCTGAACATGATCATCTCAAAGTTTGCCTGACAGTTTGGTCTTCCTCCCATTGTCGTAGAGTATCAGGTCACTACCACTTGAAATAGATTGTATTGGATTAGATTATTGGCACTGTCTCTTGTGCTGCTAGTCCATTATCTTCGCGGTCCATACAACTGGCCATCAGCGGACATGAAGTGGCCTTATCCTGCCCATTTACCTGTCTGGAAATCAGCCACTCTCTCTGCCTAGAACAGGGAATGGATTTTCCTCAGCTTTCTTCAAAAGCTCTGAAGTTTTCTGTGACCTTTCCACTTTTATGGTATGATAAGCTTTTGCTTCCACTGAAGGGTAGAAGTCATTATGAATAGTGCCAACAAAACAGAAACATAACAATGAAAATGATATTTGAATTCAGAATAGGTATTTAAAAAGTTCACCTTCTCCAGCACAAATGGGGAAAAGAAAAAATAAAATATATAAATAAATAAATAAAGCAGTCCTAAATCATCAAAACTGGCCAAAGAATTAGAAGAAGCACTATTTTTCCAAAGCTGCAATGTTTTCCATTCATCTCACTGGGCCAGAAGAGCACTAGAGAGCTGGATGCACTGAAGTCCTGGCTCATACCCTAAATGACCTGCAGGAAGATCTTCTTATCTCTGTCCCCCCGTTTCTCCTTTCAATCTGTTTTGTCTGTTTGTATCACTAGCTATCAAAGCGCTACTGAGATATGCACGTGCAGCACCCAGCACAACCTTGTTTCAGGCTCCAGTGGGACCTTTAGGCATTACCATCCTATAAACAAGTAACAGTGATAGTGAGTGTAATTACAGTCGTCAAACTATTCCAGCTCCACATCATTAGCCATGCCCTGAGCTAAATAACATTTTAATCAGTTTGATATGTCACCTGTGGCTTTCTTCACTGTCACTTGCAATCCAGCAAACTCCTTCCTTCATGTTTCTAGATTAGACAGAGTGTTCTTAACTGCAGACATCCACTTCCCTGTTCAGGAAGCAGTGAGACCTTTCATCTTCACCCAGAATTAAGATGATATCCAAGCATCATGAGACACAGCGCGTATGTCTCCTAAGCCCATCCCATAAGAGCAGGACATTTACCTCACATGAGAAGAAGACTTAATGCAGAGGCAAAGCAAGATACTCGGTGTCAAAGCCATGTCTGGATGAGCATTAAAGACAGACCAATATTACCCAGTACAGGAGGAAAATCTATCATTTGAAGAAGATTATTGTCTCTGATTATTAGTTTCAAAATTAGTTTTTTCTTTGGATTTCCTCTGAACTTAAACTTAGTTTGGAATGCCTTTGGTTTTGAATAGTTCTGAAATTGTATTACTTCTCCTAAGTAAGTTGATAGTCTGTTCTATTTACGTGAAATTCAAATAATATAGTGAAGGATCTGCCATCACTTTTACTGTGTGCCAGGCTGAGAGCCTTCCTGTACTTAAAGGCAACCTATAGGAAAGCTGGGGAGGGGGTCTTTATCAGGGCCTGGAGTGACAGGACATGGACTAATAGCTTTACACTGAAAAGTTAGATTTCTAATATATTTTAGAAAGAAATTCTTTACTGATAGTACTTCACATCCAGCCCCTCCAGCCCCTGGCATGTTCCCTGCAGCCCCTCCAGCCCCTGGCATGTTCCCTGCAGCCCCTCCAAGCCTGGAACAGGCCCTGAGAGCTGGCTCCGGGGACGACCCCGCTGCTGTCTCAGGCGCCAATACACACAAGGGGAAGGAATGCATGCAGAAGTCATCTCGTTTCGGAAGGGCAGAAAGTCCTCCCAAGAAGGGGAAGGAGCAAGAGGAAGGCGAGGCAGCCTACCCCAAGGTAGGGCCATCCCAGGGCACAGGAAGCTGTTGGAAAGGAGAGCAGAGAGAAAAGCAGCAGGAAGCAGGTGATCCCCATCCCTGGGTGAGCTGCGAGCCATGGGACAAGATTGCAGCTGTCCTCCAGGCGAGCACATTGTCAGCTGGCTGCTGCGCTGCTGGGATAGCAGCTGCGGGAGCCTGGCAGCAGAGGGCAGGGAAGCCAAGCAGCTGGGATCCTTCTCTGGGGAAGGGGGCACTGAGAAAGCGCTTGCAAACGGGGCACAAGCCCTCAGCCTCTGGAGGCGGCACCTGTCAGGCGTGAAGGAAAGGGATCCCTTCTGGGAAGATGCTGTGGGCTTGCTGAGGCTCGAAGAACAGACGGTGCTGGCTGCTACCAGCGTGCTGCAGCAGCGGCAAGACAGAGCCGTGGTGGTTTTCCTCAGCTGGGCAGCTGAGCTCCAGCACAAGCGCTCTCTCCCTGCCCCTCCTCCAACGCCAAGGGGAGAAAAGAGGCTGGCAAGGGCTCAAGGGCTGCCAGAAGGACAGGGAGATCACTCCACAAGGAGCGTCACGGGCAAAGCAGGCTCAGCACAGCCTGTTCCAGTCCAGCCCGGGGCCTGCTCCTGCGGGGGCTCTCCACAGGCCGGGGCCTCCTCCAGGCCACAGCCACCTGCTCCACCAGGGGCTCCTCCACCCGCAGGGGGGCTGCAGCGTGGAGATCTGCTCCACGGGGGACCCATGGGCTGCAGGGGGACAGCCTGCTCCACCAGGGGCCTCTCCCTGCACAGGCCGCAGGGGAACTGCTGCTGGGAGCCTGGAGCACCTCCTGCCTCCTGCTGCACGGACCTTGGGGGCTGCACAGAGCTTTCTCACTCCTCCCTGAGCCACACGCTGCTGGGCAGCAGCTTTTGTTCCCTTTCTTAGATGCAAGATCTTCTTAAATTCAGTCCAGCCAAGTAGGAAAAGTAAATGTGGACAGCTGTATCTTGGCAAAGAAGATAGTAGGGAGCAAGGAGGTTCAGCAGTCAAGATGGAAGGTGATGCCATGAGGCTTACAGGCTAGTAATGTTCTAGTGAAACCCAGCCTTCCTAAAGAAACCTGCCTGACTACTTGATGTGAATAACAGACTCTATCCAGCTCTTTGCTATCATAGAAATGGTGCTGACTGCTTCTTCAGAGTAACAGAAGTTAGTGATACTACTGAAATAGTTATGGTTCAGATGTAGATCTGATTTCTCCTAAGCACGCTGAATTCGCAGCTATTGATCCTCCAGAGGAGGCTTTGCAATTGAACACCTGGAGAATAGGTAAATTTCCCGCTGTTGTTCTCCTCTCCTCTTGTTTTGTTTTGTTTTGTTTTGTTTTGTTTTCCTAGCAGCATAGGCTTAAGACTCTGAAGAAACAGGCTGCTTTTTTTCATTTCCAACATTTGCTGTTCCCTGAGCCCTGCCTTCTATTTTTGCAGTCATAGGATATGTGAATGTAAATTGGTGGAGAGAGGTAGAAAACTCTTTCAACTGGTGTTTTTTCGGCTATGTGGGGAGAACAAATAGAGTGGTTTTGAATATTCTGGCTCTTAATCAGAGCGGCATGTGGAGGGAGACAGATGCGTTTGCTTTTTTAGTGCAATGGCTTCAGAAGCAAGAGGGGAAAAAGCACTTTCTCTGGGAGCTGAAGAAGGTGTCCTAATCACAGGAGAGGTTTCTAAATGGCATATCTTTGCGAGGGTTCCTGTAGTCCGGAGGTTTTTGTTTCTTTGTTTGACGTTGGAAGGTTTTAGTCTTAATATTCACGTCCTTCAGCAGAAGTGAGAAACGTGATTTTATTTTGTGCAGTGTCGTGGACCCTCCGAAATCTCCTGGGAACGATGAATACCTCGCATAGTACCAATGTGATGACGGTGGAGACAAGGAGAAAGCAAGAAGATCAAAAGAACGTGACCTCATTTCAAAAGAAAGCGTTTTGTCCGGCAAAGAGTCTTGTGAGCCTGGTGAGAAATTGCGGCATACTTCCTCTCTCGAGTCTGACACTGAATGTAGCTCTAAAAACCTTTCCTCCTCAGCTGTTACAGAGAGATGCCAAGATACAGAGGACAAGACTAAAACCACTGAGAAAGAGCATTACCAAAGCAAGAGGGAGCATGCTCCTAGTGAAGAGAAGGAGACTCAAAAAGCAGGTCCTTCCAGCAAGAGAAGGATAAAGTGGAATACAAAGAATACAAACTTGAGCTCCTGATTGGCTTCATGCTGAACTCTGTGCTGTTCTTGTCCTAATCTTGGTCTCTCCATAGATAATATGGTTTAAATCCAAATAGAATCGTGCGATGAGGAAGATCTCACTGCAACAAATTCAACATCTAAAATCAAAGTTGACATTTTCCGTGATTATCTTCCTGAGCAGAAGTGTGCGGTACTCCTTTTATATTAACGTAGAGATTATTTCAAACAGTCTTGAAGTGCTTGATGACTTAACAGTCTGCAGATTTATTATCAAATCAAAAAAAACCCGACTTGGTAGACTATTTTTTTCCCAGTTTTGAATGACCACTAGGAAGAAGGTTATTCCGGCATCAAGAAAGTCATGTGGAATGTAACAAAATGTACTGAACCAGTAAGTAAAACTTATATTTTTCTATTATTTCCATTGTTTCAACTCTTCAGATGCTTATGGATGGCATAGATAACAGAGGGGAGATCGTGGTAATCGGAGCTACCAACAGACTGGATTCTGTAGATCCTGCTTTACAAAGACCAGGACGCTTTGGCAGAGAGTTCTTCTTCAACTTGCCAAATAAAGAGGTGAGAACTTAAATTCAACGTTAGTGCTACCATGGCAAAGTCCAACTTTATAGGAAAAAAATAATTGACAACTTGAACAAACGAGTGATATGTGGAGACACTGCATTGTTCCATGGAGGGCAAATCTGGTACTGGATATATATGGTCAGGATGATACCACCAAGTAGTTAGTTCTATAATCAAACCTTTCATTCCCAAAGTTGTACCTGTTTGCTTAATTATTTAGTCCACTTGGGTGTTTTCATCATGAAGTTGTGTTTTTGGTCTCAATCCTTCGCTTATGAATGAATAGGGGATGTGTTTGCATTTGATTGTGCCCCGGATCAGTGGTAGTAGTTTGAGTCATAATTCTTTTCTTCTTTATAGTAATTGTAGCAATTGGAAGCATTGTGCCAGAAGTGCTTTCTGTGAATTTACTGACTGAAAATCAAATGTGATGAAGTAATGAGACTGTCCCAATGAAAGCTTGCTAAGTTTTAGAGAAGTTTTTTGGACAGCAAAGAAATGTTTCTGGATAAATTTTTCATTACAGTATTTTCCTCTGGGTCCTTAGGTCTCGTAGTTTGGAAACTTGTTATTGAAGCTATAAATGCCTTTTCTTTCACTGTAGGTTCCTAGAAAAAGTTCAGTATAACAAATAAGAACTATTCAATTTCCTGGTTGACAATGCAGAGTGTATATTAAATAACTGTAAAATACTTGAAAGTTGAGCAAGTAAGAAAAGCGTATTAATAGATGAGGGGTTTTGAGGGAGGACTGTTTTGTTTTTTGTTTACTTGTTTGCCTTTTGGTTTGTTTGTTTCTTGTTGGTATTTTTAAGGAAAACTTGGGACAAGCTAAAATGCAATGATTTTGCTTCCAGGCTAGAAAAGAAATTGTCAAGATTCATACTCGTGACTGGACCCCTCAGCCACCGGACATGTTGCTTGATGAACTAGCTGAGAAATGCATTGGTAAGACTGAAACAGAAACGGATTCTTGCTTGTGACCAAGTTGTAAAGAACCTTAGCTTGTACCAGGCAGTACCCATGCTCTTGTGCCTTGTTGCACAACTAGTCAACGAGGCAGCTGGCACGCCTTCATAGCAATCTGTGTGAGATCCTTTCATCTATTTACTCTTTGTTGTCGTTCCTCTTGTTGTCTGAGAACATTAAATGGTTCTGGGGCATCTTCCTCAAGAGTATAGTTTTTGATGAGGAGTCTGCTTCAGCTGCGTAAGTGCAAAATATCAGGCAGTGAGCAACATGAAACATCCCTGCAGAGCGGTAGCACTTTGAATTCCCTGTTATGCTGTTTGGTTTTGGCATTACAAATTCTTTAAATGTTGCATGTTGTAAACCTGGGCCTTGACTGATGTAACGTTTGATTTTTGTTTGTTAGGAGACTGTGGTGCAGATATCAAATCCCTCTGTACTGAAGCTGCGCTGTGCTCTCTACGCCAATGCTATCCTCAGATTTATGCAAGTAGGGAGAAGTTGCTACTAGACGTTAATTCTATTAAAATAAAAGCAAAGGACTTTTTCATGGCTATGAAGAAGGTTGTTCCAGCTTCAAACCGGATCAAGGCTTCACCCGTACAAGCACTATCACCCATTTTCAAGCCACTTTTTCAAAGATCAGTAGAGAATATTTTACAAGTTGTGCAGAAGATCTTCCCGCATGCACAGCTTGCACTAAAGGAGGACCGACAGCAAGGTATAACCACAGCATCCACTTCTTTATAATTCTGCTAAAGCAAAAACTTGTGGTTTGTGCAATCAACTTATAGCTTTCAGACATAATGGTGGTAGAATTTTATTATTTGCATGTGCATGTCTTTTTTTTGGGCAAGTCTGGAATACAACACATAGGTTTTATTGTGGATTCGAAACTGAAATGCCAAATGGAAGCTCTGAATGACTCAATACACAGTAAAGGACGATGCGTTCTCTACTGAAGCATCCTGCTTCTGACGGCAGCTAAGATAATTAGCATTTGTAGAGGTTGACTTGAGGTTTGAAGTATAAGGCACCTATTTTTCTTTAAAAAATCAAAACTCAGATCTTTGGAGGGGAAGCATTTCTAGGTCAATGTTTCTAATTCCTTTCTGAAGAATGTCAGGACCAGGATACAAGTATACCTGGTCTAAGCTAAATATTGTTTTAGCTATCATCATTTTTAACCAGTCTCCTAATTTAAATGTTTGTGGATTGTACTATACACGTGAGATCAATTAGCATTGATACTTACTAGATGAATGGAATTCTGTGGCCATCACATCCTTTATCCCCGTGCTTTCATTGTGGGAACCTCCTCCAGAAAGAAATGGTCTTGTTTGTTTTGTTTTTTTTTTTAGCTATTTAGCAACTGCAGAAATTGTTCGTAATCTCCTTTATTCTAAGGGGGAGAAAAAAATCACCAAGAGTAGCATACCTTATACATACACATCAGTGGGACTTAGTAGAGCTTTGTAGGGCCTTGTGCCATCTCCTTAGATCTGTGGTGGGCTGAACTCTAGGAAATAGCTTTCAGTGTGTGCTCTCAAATGAAGAAAGGGTTTTGGCACTGATTTAGAAGCTGTATTAATGGAAGAGAAAGAGACAAAGGCTATTCAGGAAAGTTAACAAACCTCTTTTGCCTTTCAGAGCATTTCAATCCTATTTTACAAGATGATATGTTTGACAGTGATGACGATGCATCCTTGGTTTCTGGAGATGAATTAAAAGATGGAATGCCTAACGGACCAGAGAAAAAATGCCTCTGTTTCAGCAGGTAAAGAAAGATAGATCCCTGTTATGTTTAAATTCTCAGGTCTGCTGAGTCTTTGTAAACAGTTCCAGCTGTTAAAAGTGCGAGGGGTGGTAGACGAAGGGGCAACATCAAGTTTGTGTGTTGAAGGGGCGCTTGGTATTCACAAGAAGAAAGGGTGGAGGGACTAAAGTTGTAATGAAGTTGCTCTGAATGACCAAATTGAAAAGCCCAGGCTTCTCTTCGTAAGCCAAAGTGATCCGTAGACTACCAGAACACGTTGACTTAATCCATGGCATTCTTTGAAAGACTCAAGACCACATAAATGTGCAGTCTGTCCTTTTAGCTAAAGATACCCCAACTTTTTGGGTTTGTGTTGCCACCTTTTGCCCTTCTGTTTTCCAGGATTGTTAAACCAGTAGTGAATTATGTAGCAGAAAGAAAACTGAGAAAGGGCTTGTTAAAACACCTTGAGAAAAAATTGAATGGTGTCTTTATTTGTTAAGCCACCAAGTTGTGTTAATCTTGTGATATTTTAGTATGGAAGTCATGCAAGCCCACAGTTGGAAAGTTAGATCATGTTGTCACAGCTGGATCAGTTATTTTTCTCCGTTTCTATTGCTGTGCTGTCCAGAAGATTTTCTGTGCTTTAGAGCAAGGCTAAGTCTCTAGCATCTTTGATTTAAGCCAGCAGAGGTACAGCCTGATTGTAGTGGGGAAACAAATGGTCCTCACCAATTTATTTTTAAATAAAAATAAATTTAAAATAAAGTAAATAATAAATATATAATAAATAATAAATTTATAATAAAGTAAAGCAAGATTGCAGGGATATTAATTTGCAGTCTTGGTTTAGTAAAGAATAGGAAACACAAGGGAAGAAGATGAAACAATTGGAATGAGTGAATAACTTAACTGGAAATCTTACATGTATTTAATGTACCGCTGCCATTTGGATTATTTGGGGAGGGAAAAGAAAGTCTATAGGAAAATTACTTGGAACATCTGTGTGTCTATTCAGCACCTCATTTATAAGCTTGTTTTCTTAACTCTTGTTCTAGGAGTGCTTTCTGCGAACCAACATCATGCCAGCCCCGTCTGCTAATAGTAGGAAAAGAAGGGTACGGCCAGGTTTCTTACGTGGCACCTGTGGTGTTGCACGTTTTGGAGAAGTTTCCCATTCACACCCTGGACCTTTCTGTTCTGCTTACAAACGTTGCATCGCCAGAAGAAATCTGCGGACAGGTACCTTTTTTTCTTTTTCTTCTCATCGGATTCACTGACTGTATGTAAAGGATCAATCGAGTTGCAAGTAAGGTGAGCAAAATTAATTGGTAATGGAGGTGGCCTTGTTTTAATGTGCTGGGATGTTTGCTTCTGTCTGAAAATCCCCTTTTCATTTAGACAGCACCACAAACAATCCGGATGTTGTACATGTCGACATTTTCCATACCCAATTTTACAGTGAGGCTGTTGCTAGCAGCTCAGGAAGCTGGGCGGTGTTGCTAACGAACATCTCTTTGTGGAAAGAAATGCTGTTCATGTCACTGGGATCCAGAAAGTAGTTCTCATTGCCTCCTAGGACTGTGTGCTCCCAGTAGATGGCTCTGTATCAGACTGCATGTCGGCTACTTTTTGTAGGCTTCTTCTAAATTATATTAGTAAGGCAACCAAGGTTTGGGGCTTCTGTTTATTTTGTTTTCGCACGGACATACACAACTTGTGCTGTTGCAGTATGTGCACTAAAAGCATTAACATTCAGAAAACACTTCATTTGCACGGTGATGTGGTTTTAACTAGAAAAAATGAACAGATTTGGTGTTTTTACTTTTAGGCAGGAAATCCATTGTCTTGTTTGGCATCACTACCTTAAAATACTTTTACCTTTAGTGGAAACGTTTGAGAGCCATACAAGTAAGGACAGACATGTTACACGACTGAATACTGATGTGTCCCTTAAGAGGGACATTTCCTTTCTTTGTTATGTGATGATTGTGGTTGTGGCCATATAGCTACGGTGTCTAGCCACTGCCTGAATATATCCTTCCCATCTTCTGACTAGAGTTCTCCGAATACTGATAATCTGAAAAGGTGCACAGAGAAATTCCTTATGTGAAAGGATGCTTGCCACTCTGTTCACGTAGTTTCGTTTCATGGGGCAGTCAGATGGCTATGTAGCTATGTATTAAGAGGTTCTTGTACGTGTTTTAGTTTTCTTACGCAAGCTTTCCTTTTCACTAGCTGATCCGAAATGCTCAGAAGACAGCACCAAGCACAATTTATGTCCCAGATATCCATTTATGGTGGGACAACGCTGGACCTGCCTTGAAACTTACTTTTCTAACTCTACTACGTAACATTC
Organism: Aythya ferina; assembly: GCF_964211825.1. NCBI lineage: Eukaryota > Metazoa > Chordata > Aves > Anseriformes > Anatidae > Aythya > Aythya ferina. The sequence continues at coordinate 564,830 of NW_028181422.1, forward strand.
CAGCATTTTTGCCAGTTTTGCTGCTTGCTCCGTCTGATGTACGTCACTCAGATCTCCCAGAAGAGGTATTTGTCAATACTTTCCTTACTATTTCTTCAGTGTCTTGTAATTCATGAATGCTTTCAGCATCAAAATGCTGTGCTTTCTTAAATGCATGCTGTTATTACTCAGGCACCCTAACAAATCACTTAAAATTTGCTTAGAGAAAAAGAATACTGTGAAAGCATCTGCTTAAGGTTTTTTCTGAGTCAAGCAAGTGACTTTCACCCCCTTCTCACACATGCAAATAATAAATTAATACAATAATTCTGGTGGCTACAAAGTGGTTCAGTCAAGAATATGCAGTGCTTGAAATGACAAGAGGATGTTTTTACTGAAGAGATTTCTTCTGACTGTCTGCCATTCCATGCTATGTTGGGTAAACTGCTAATAATGCAATTTAGTAGAGAATTGAAACACTTTGATTAAAAAAAAATAAGTAAATCAGTTTCTTTCTTCATAGAGGCCAAAGCTTTCCAAGCTGGAAAGCTGAGTTCCAATTTCTGCTGTAGTAACTTTGGAATCGAATTCTAGTTGTAGTCCTAAATAAACTGTAGTAAAAGTACGTGCAGAACTTCGTTGACTTCTGAGAGTTTACATTAAGGGAAGGTGCCCAAAACAGGACCACGCTGTTGTCATTCTGATGATTTGGTCTCAGTCAGTGGGGGAAGAGAACGGGTCTTACCTAGACGTGATTATTACGTGCTTGAGTTCCCACAGAATCACAGAATCACAGAATTTTCTATGTTGGAAGAGACCTCAAGGTCATCGAGTCCAACCTCCAACCTAACGCTAACAGCCCTCCACTAAACCATATCCCTAAGCTGTACATCTAAGCGTCTTTTGAAGACTTCCAGGGATGGTGACTCCACCACTTCCCTGGGCAGCCTGTTCCAATGCCTCACAACCCTTTCTGTAAAGAAGTTCTTCCTAACATCTAACCTAAAACTCCCCTGGCTCAACTTAAGCCCATTCCCCCTCGTCCTGTCACCAGGCACGTGGGAGAACAGGCCAACCCCCACCTCTCTACAGCCTCCTTTAAGGTATCTGTAAAGAGCAATAAGGTCACCCCTGAGCCTCCTCTTCTCCAGGCTGAACAAGCCCAGCTCCCTCAGCCGCTCCTCGTAGGACTTGTTCTCCAGGCCCCTCACCAGCTTCGTCGCCCTTCTCTGCACCCGCTCAAGCACCTCGATGTCCTTCTTGTAGCGAGGGGCCCAAAACTGAACACAGTACTCGAGGTGCGGCCTCACCAGAGCTGAGTACAGGGGGACGATCACCTCCCTAGCCCTGCTGGTCACGCTGTTCCTAATACAAGCCAGGATGCCGTTGGCCTTCTTGGCCACCTGAGCACACTGCTGGCTCATATTCAGCCGACTGTCCACCATCACTCCCAGGTCCTTCTCTGCCTGGCAGCTTTCCAACCATTCCTCTCCCAGCCTGTAGCTCTGCTTGGGGTTATTGCGCCCCAGGTGCAGGACCCGGCACTTGGCCTTGTTAAACTTCATGCAGTTGACCTCAGCCCATCGGTCCAGCCTATCCAGATCCTCCTGCAGAGCTTTCCTACCCTCAAGCAGATCGACACACGCACCTAACTTGGTGTCATCTGCGAACTTACTGAGGGTGCACTCGATGCCCTCGTCCAGATCATCGATGAAGATATTAAAGAGGACCGGCCCCAGCACCGAGCCCTGGGGGACGCCACTAGTGACTGGCCTCCAACTGGACTTGGCTCCATTCACCACGACTCTTTGGGCCCGGCTATCCAGCCAGTTTCTAACCCAACGAAGCGTGCGCCAGTCCAAGCCAAGAGCAGCCAGTTTCTTGAGGAGAATGCTGTGGGAGACGGTGTCAAAAGCCTTGCTGAAGTCAAGGTAGACCACATCCACAGCCTTTCCCTCATCCACCCAGCGCGTCACTCTGTCATAGAAGGAGATCAGGTTCGTCAGGCATGACCTGCCTTTCATAAAGCCATGCTGACTGGGCCTGATCGCCTGCTTCCCCTTCAAGTGCTGCATGATGACTCTCAGGAGGATCTGCTCCATGAGCTTTCCTGGCACTGAGGTCAAACTGACAGGCCTGTAGTTTCCTGGGTCTGCCCTCCGGCCCTTCTTGTAGATGGGCGTCACGTTTGCTAGCCGCCAGTCGATTGGGACCTCCCCCGATAGCCAGGACTGTTGATAAATGATGGACAGTGGCTTGGCCAGCTCCTCTGCCAGTTCCCTCAGTACCCTTGGGTGGATCCCATCTGGCCCCATCGACTTGTGCACATCTAAGTGCCGTAGTAGGTCACCAACCAGTTCTTCATGGATAATGAGGGCCACATCCTGCTCCCCATCCCCTTCCACCAGCTCAGGGTACTGGGTATCCAGAGAACATCCGGTATTGCCGCTAAAGACTGAGGCAAAGAAGGCATTGAGCACCTCCGCCTTTTCCTCATCTCTTGTAACTAAGTTTCCCCCGCATCCAGTAAAGGATGGAGATTCTCCTTAGTCCTCCTTTTTGTGTTGATGTATTTATAGAAACGTTTTTTGTTATCTTTAACGGCAGTAGCCAGATTGAGCTCCAGATGAGCTTTGGCCTTCCTAATTTTGTCCCTGCACAGCCTCGCTACTTCTTTAAAGTCCTCCTTAGTGGCCTGCCCACTTTTCCAAAGCTTATAAACCCTCTTTTTCCTCCTAAGATCAAGCCACAATTCTCTGTTGAGCCAGGCCGGTCTTCTTCCCCGCCAGCTCGTCTTTGGGAAGTTTTTGTACAGGCTGTAAATTCCTTCTAAAATAAGTAGTGAAATTGGTAGAGAAATAAAAACTCAGCAAAAAGCCCTCACTTGTCTGCTGAAGCCTTTCTCTTCCCTCTATAGCCATAAAGGTTCTAAGTAAAGGCTGCAGCAAGGCAAGTAAATACAAAGGAAGCGATGTTGGATGTGGTGAAAGCCATTACTTTACCAGTGTAGCGTACAATCCCTTCAGCGAGCTTTAATTCTACAGGTGATTCTTAAAGGTGATATTTGAATGTGCCGTGCCAGCCTGTGGAAATGTAGCCTTTTAAGGCCAGGAAGATAACTTTTTTCAGTTTGTGTTCTTCAGGATATTATTAATGTGAAAAGGTACTCGTCTTTTTGGAATAGAAGATGAGTTTTTTGTGGCCTTAAATCTGAAATGTCTCTCCTCCTTCTGCTTTAGATGCAAAAATTATTTAATACAGAATTTGGAGAAGTTTGCAATATTGAGTTGCCT